>NW_026922884.1:0-10000 GCF_032062105.1 Saccostrea cuccullata | reverse complement strand
AAAGTGGACTGATGAATTGATATATTTTTAGGGCATATTCTGGTTGTCAATGATGTGTATATCAAATCTCCAAAATATTAATAAGGCAATACAAATTTCTTTCCTTTTCCTATCACCCTTATGAATTTATGTATTTTTTTGTCACTTTATAAGACATTATTTGGGTATTAATAAGGCTTCATAATAGAAAAACTTTGAATGAAAAAATTAAACTTTAATATGCAATCAAAAGAAAATTAAAGTAACAAAAATTCCATATCCAAATTTTTAGACATCTTTTTTTACAAATGAATACTTCAATCAAGAAGACAGTACGGTTTGAGCTTTATTATGCCCTAAAAATTTATTGTTCTTAAAAAGTTATAAAATTGGCTTAAACAATAGTTGAGTAGATGAATATGATAAATCATTAAAGAATATGGCATGAAGAAGATCCTTTCTTAAAATATGACGTCATTAATTTGGTACATTTTTAAGTTTAATGCAGAAAAGCTTCAAAATGACTCGTTTTTCTGCTAATTTTCCTTTAGAAAATAGTGTCTGCCACCGTCGCCCGCTTTAATTTTTGGATATATTGTGCAAACAGCCATGAAAAATCACATATCTCAAAATCTTTCCGGGCGACGGTGGCAGAGTATGTTTTCTGAAAGAAAATTCCACTGAAAATTGATGTCTTCTGCAACTTTTTAAGAAAATACCGGAAAATGAACAAGTTAATGAAATCACAATTAGCATTTAGAAGGTCATAATATGAGAAAACCATTTGTGTATTCTTACTGCAGATAATTCCTATGATTCAGAAATAATGAATTTTAATTTCTTATATCACTTTCATTTTCTATAAAAATATAGGGCTTTATTTGTATTGAAACTGTACCTTCTTCTTTATAATAACAGACCAGATGAAAAATTGTAAATCATAAACAATGCAAGTAACATAAATGTCAGCTGCCTAATAAAATACCTATAAAAACAGAGCTATCTTAAATAATTCTGAGATCCCAGTTTTGTCCCGGAGCATCCCACCTTAGCATGGTCTCTGGTGATTCCAGCTGTCTCTGCTGTTTTACTGTGCAAGTCTGTTTTGTCATTTTTATTTCCTTGGAGTGTCATCCACCCAAATGGGGTAGAACCTATGACAGAGAAATGAACAATGCAAACTATAAATTAACTTACACTGTATGGAACATTTTAAATTATTTCATCATTAAACCATTATTCATTATTTTCCATGATATCTTATTGATTAACTTTTTTTTGAAGGTGCATTAGGAGATGCACTTGCAAGTACATATTACTGTGCATTTAAATCAAAAGACAATATGTTCTCAATATAATTTGTATTCAAGAAAGAAGACTTCACGCTGATTTAAATACCACCTACCATGTATCTTGTATTTGGAGTCACCAATAATGGCTGCAATCCAGAGTTCCTGGGAGTCCACATCAGCCCCCACAAAATGGTAGCCTGGGGGAGACTGGATCATCGACTTCATTTCACTACCCACCCTGTCAACCTGCAAGGTCACACAATTCTTATATGGTCTTTCTTCTAAACCTTCTTATATAAATCTATCATAATCATGCACAAGACAGAAAAAAAAAATTTAACGAATGTAAAACAAATGCATGCAATGTGATAAACAACTTCATTTTGTAAAATTGGGTGGGGGAGATTTAATCATATGATACTTTACATTATTTAATAAGTAGCTCTAGATATACAAAATAAGTCTTTTACTTACATAAGCATTGCTGGCTGTCATCCATGTCTTCTCCACAGCTCTCCTTGTGATGGTTCCAGCAGGAATAACCCGGGGAATGATGGCTCCATACGCATCATTAACATCATAACTCGGGTCTCTGACAAATACCCAAACAGAACCATGTTTATCAATAGGAAAATATCTCCTTCAGACTGATAGACCTCTTACCCAAATCATTTCTCAGGAACCAGTTGGAAGGAAAATTAATACGTTCACCTTCAAATGTTAAAGTTGGGTACTGATGAAATAACTTTTCTTAATGATTGTATCAATTTAGGTTTTATAAATACTTATTGGTGAAAAGGGGAAAAATAAATGCTATGTTCATCTGGAAGGTTGATGCAGAAGAAATAACATTTCAAAGAGAAATGAGAATTATTTTTGTACCTTGTAATAGTGTCTGGTAGATCTTCTTCATTCAGTATTACTGCCATCTGTCCCCTGTAAATTAATAACAAACTCTTCATAAATAAAAAAAAAAAATTTATCATTTTTCACCTTTGAATTTTATCTGTTTAACCAAATTTTAATACATTGTCCTCAAATGTTTTAAAACATTTCATCTAATCTTTATAATCCAACTGACGCGATTCGGTCTTTGTTTTTCTGCCAGTAGGAGCACATCTTGGTCAGTTTCAGCACGGTCTCTGCCGTCACTAGGAGGGACTTGAGGACGCCAGTCTCTATCAGGGGGAGGAAGTCCTTAGACAGGGGGTTACCCACATTGCTGCCTTTACCGTCCTATAAACAGTCATCAAAATGGTTTAATCAAGATCAGTCCAAGTTTATCCCGACATTTCTCAGTTTCTTTCAACTAGAAAAAAAGACTTCTTCATATTACAGTGTACTTTTTAAAGAAATTTAAAATGCTTTCATGTGAGAGATTGATTCAACCTCACTCAAACCACTTCACACCTTGTTTAATTTGTACAATACCTTGTGAGGCAATTTTTGGAACCAACAGCCTGGAATTCCAATATCATACTTTGTTTCTTTCACCTGTTGAATATAGATTCTTTACAGTGACATGAAAAAGATATCACTTGCTTGCTACTATTATTTAAGCAAAATGAAATTTGATCTCATTATAATTAAAACTGTTGAAATCCCCCATTTTCTTAAAACTATCAAATTTACCTCTAGAATGTCATCTTTTTTCTTGGCCTGTTTTTTGATGCCAGCCTCATCCAGATGTTTAGCTCGTTCATTCCACTCCATGTCATTTTTTGCAGTGTTTAACATCTTCTCCATTTCATTGTCAGTCATCGGGACAAGCAACTCTTCTGACACTGGTTCCTTACACATCTTGAACAAGTTCCTTGAAATAAAATCAACACAATGTCAGAAAAATTATTTTTTTATTTATACAAAATTTTATACACAAATAAAAGTCAATGGTATTGGGCAGCAGGAAAAGCCTATTCTACTCCTCTCCCAGGAAAAATTAGGATTAATGCATATGAAAAATAAAACATTCAAAGGCAAAGTGACTGTTACATGTAGCCTTCATTTTCAAGATCTTACAAACCTCACTTTTTTAAATGCATTAATTTATACTTGTGGTTAATTGGTATACTTCATACATGTGCATTATCTTTTAACATAGGTAATAATGAAAGCATGTAAATTCATAGTAACAAATCAAAGCCTTCAAAACACTTTACATGATGGGGAAATTTGACATGTTCCCTTCAGCCATGGCTAACTTCTGTCTATCAGCTGCAGCCTTGTGTTTGTCAGGGATTAAAAATCCCCAGCCATATTTTGAATCAAAATGAAGGGGGTAGCCCTTGTAGGTCATTCTTAGGAGCTTAGGGGTGATACGTCTTGAAGTGGTGATTAGAGAGGGACCTGGCTTCCAGTCATCGGCAGTCTTCCTGGGGCATAACTCTCTGTACCAACTAAAGAATAATGTACAGGAACCAGTGTTAGTAAGTACATTTGAGGTTTTCCAAATTTATAAAATTGTGTATGTAATCCAGTCTCATACTTTATGGCCTTCCTTTGACTTTCATTTAATACGAATTATGCATTCTCATTTGCTCTCATTCATAAACACTTTAACATTTTGCATTCTCAGTTAACTTATCTGAACTTCATTCTGTTTACACATCATTTGCTCTTAATTACATGTATTTCAGTCAACTCATATTCACATCCCTCTTTTGAGTGAACATAATAAGAATTCAGTCAGAACAATTCAGTATTTCCATTCACATTCACTCAGATTGCTCATTATTTTTTGCCATTTACTCTCAGTGTGTTTACGTATCTTTAGGAATATTAGAATTTACAGACTGTAGAATGTGACTTACGCAGGATATCCAATCATGTGGCGGCCAACCTTGGGTATTCTATCTTTTGTTCCCAGGATTTCTTCAAGCACTTGTTCTGGTGTTTTATCCTTCATAACATATCATAAATATTTACATACACATTATCAATTTACTACCATACATAGTCTTTCAAGTCAGGAAGTTTCAAAATTAATTACAGTTCAGTTCTGAATCTGTAAATCCCTACCTTATTGGTATCCTTGGGCTTCTTTTTTGGTTTGTTTAGCTTATATTCATTAACACTCCAGTCTAGATCCCATAGCCAAAGGTCATCTTCATATCTACAAAACCAATAAATGATACATTTAAAAATGTATTGACATAATGTTTATTGCTAATAAAGCAAATTTGTATCTACCCTAGTAGTATGCAATTCTGATCAAAATGTAAAAGAATCTCTTATTTACCATGTTCGAGTTGTACATATCAAAGATCTGTAATTCCCATCAAAATCTATACTTATACTCACCAATACAATTTTAAAGGCTTGCTTAAAGAACAAATTTAATCCTCATAGTATATCCAATCTACTCTCATTACTTTCTTCTGAGTGCTTTATCTGCAATAAGTACCTGTTATCATGTAATAATTCACAGGCCTCGTTTGCTAGCTTTTGGAGCAGTCGAGAAAGTTCGTTCTGAAGGTCATCATACACAGCATCTGATTGGTTGATGTACCTCTCCCAGTTTTGATTGATAGGTAAGTAGGCTGTTCCCATCTCCATCATTCCTGATAGAGTCACTGGGTTTGGAAATCTTAAATGAGTTTTACAATCAAAGACATTTTAAGAATTTTTTAAATGCATGTATATGCTATAAAATTATGATTTTATTAATGACAGTGACCTTCACAACATTCTGTCCATTCAACTTCTTATTAAATAAAATATTAAAGTATTTAAGACAAGTAAAACTACAGTACCGACCAGACACAACCTGACACAAAGCAGTCCCAGAGCAGTCCCGGGGACTGCTTCCTGGGACTGCTTAAGCAGTCCCACAGCGGTCCCAGAGCAGTCCCACAGCAGTCCCAGAGCGGTCCCAGCAGTCCCAGCGGTCCCAGAGAGCAGTCCCAGCAGTCCCAGAAAGCAGTCCCAGCGGTCCCAGTGGGCGGGGTTTATTAATTTACTGGGCGGAGCTAACTCAGAAATGAGATTTCCAATAAACAATGGAACTATAAAAGGCAGTAGAAATTGATTCAGGGTAGTATGCCAGGAATTCTTACATGTACGCGAAGGTCATTTGTGAACAATACGCGCATAGAAATTGAAATTATAATATTTATTGGAGGAAGAAGGCTTTCACACCTACATGTACATATATGAATAACACCGAACATGAATATTTAATTACAATTATCGGGTATATTTATTTGATAATTATTCTTTGATTGATACTGGTTCCCATATTTGTTTTATATACAGAAAATAAAATGTGAATTAATTATTTTCCACCAGAATAAGCTTTAAATAGATCTTTTCATTATATGGCCAATTTCCATACTATCGGGATACGCTAAAGGAATATTCTAAAGTATTGTGGCTTTTAAAAAATTCTTTGTAAATTTTGCCAAGTATTATTTATCAGACATGATTATTTTTACTGACATGTCAATTCAATTATCGTTAATTTCTCTAGGTCTATAAAACTCAGTTTTAAGTGTTTTATTTATAAATGTTAGAGTGTACATCTGTAAATCACCAGAATGGAAGTAAGTTCAAAATTGATAAATCCCGAAAGAAATTTATACACATTTCATTTACCACATTTTTTCGCATTACATAAACTAAAATTAGGGTCATTGTTTACCAGTATGTTCAATGATGTGTAACGCTGATACAAATACCCAAATAACACGCTTTGATTTTCTGCCCAAAGGGGATTGAAACCATGGGTGTTGAGACCATTTAATAAACATTAATCGGCCGGGTAAACACCATCAAAACAAAAAAAGAAATAAATCACAATTCCCGGCATTTTCAATTTTTTCTTTTAATAAATGTACTCTTTTAATAACTTGTTTATAAATTAAAAGCTACCGGTTATTCATTAATTAATTCCCCAATGATTATTCACATTGATTATGTTACGGAAGAATGGTAGCATAATTTTATTTTATGGTCATTTAATAAATTGTTATGTTTTATTTTAGGGTTACATTGAATACTCCTTTTTTTAGCGTGGTCCTTGAAAAAACGTGTAGCTTTTTTCAATCAAGAAATCTTATATCTAACTGTAATGATTATTTTTAAATAGTACCAATGCAAATGTTGAGTAAAAAATTTTACATTAAATAATTATAAAAGGTCCACATTTAGCTATTTTTTTCTAATAAACCTGTAGTTTTTTGTTAGGGATAAAAATTTTCCCATGACTTCCTTATTTAACAAACTTTATTTTTTTTTTTATTCTAAACTATACATTAATTTGTGTAAGTATACAGTCCCTGAAAATATTAATTAACTATAATAATCTCTACTTATTAAGAGAATGTAAGAAATCCTTGCTAATTAAACAGTTTAAACTCATCTCTACTGCAAGTAAACAAAACAACAGAGAGCCTGCAAATTCAGAATACACAAGGGGCGGAGCTATCACTGTCACTCAGAACCTTTTTCACACATGAGTGAACAAAGCAGTCCCAGAAAGCAGTCCCAGGGGCAGCTGGGACTGCTTTTCAGAGCAGTCCCACAACAGTCCCATAGCGGTCCCAGAGCAGTCCCACAGCGGTCCCAGAGCAGTCCCAGAGCGGTCCCAAAGCAGTCCCGGGGACTGCTTTCTGGGACTGCTTTGGTGTCAGGTTGGGTCTGGTCGGTACTGTATACATTACTTAACAATCAATGCTGAATTAAGTTTTTATGCAATCTTCCCACTTATTAGAAGATGGGTAAAATTTACCTCTCAAGAAATTGTGGCCAGACTTTTCTAAAAACATGTAGAGTTGCTTCCACGTCACCAGCACAATATGAACACAGTTCCTATTGAAACAGTAATGTAATATTGTTAATAGTAAATGAAAATAAGATGTTTATCAACTTTTGCTTCAAGATCATAAAATGGACTACTAGCTGGTATACTGCTTCATTTAATCAGTGTTATGCCTTTGTTAAGACTTAGAAGTTTTTTTCTCCTCAATGTGTGTACATATACAATAAATTGCACACACCACAAGCACATTTTCAGTACTCTTCTAAAAGGGGATCATTGTTTCTTTCAAATAAACCAAAATTTGTTTTATCTACATAACATGTGTAAGCAGGGACAGGGAGAATCACCTGGAACATTTCCCTGATGTCTGCCATGTTACCCTTCAAGAACACGTCCCTGGTGGCTTTCTTTAGAGATTCCCCTCCGCAGTGGTGCTGGTATACATCATTCAGATTATTCATAGTGCTCTCACTGGTCCAAGTATTATCAACCTAAAACACAATCATGTACATGTAAATGTCATCTTTAAGTCAGCTGACAAAAACACACATCTGGAAAAGTTCACTGCACTGTTTATATTAAGAAACATTAAAAATATGACAAAGTATAATTCAAACTTCATAGTTGCAGTTACAGTGTATCTATAAATAAGAGTGATACTTGCATAATTAAAACAAAATTTTACTCATATTGTCTTATAAATGTGTTCAGACAATCTTGGTGAAAAAAAGTTTTACAACAAATGAGATCTCTGATCTCTGATACAGTAAACTGTAGAATCATTTAAATTCTGGTGGGCAATGTTCATGGGAAAGCAAAATTTTCTTTATTTGTGGGAACGTAATTTTGTTCATAACTCGTATATACAGCAGAATCATTGGATAAATATGTTGACAAAATAATGGTTCGTGAGGATGTAAATTGTGGATAAGGGTAACCCACAATAATTCACAAACATGTATTGATGATTCCCAACATTTTCCTTTTAAGAATTCTTGATTTAACAAAGTTACCATTTCCCTCCTGGAGTGCTTCATCTCTATGTACTCTCTGACATCCTTTCTGTTTGTTGCCTTCTTGCTGGACTGGAACAGAACTTGTTGGAAGCTGGTCATACCACACACAGCAATGTGAAGGGACATGGTGTCCAAAAAACGTAATCGAGATTTCTTTTAATAAAATAAAAAAAAAAATTTATTATCATGATCACATGTATTCTCAGTTCTAAACAACTTAGATGTTTTTTATTTACATTTCTAAAGCTGTAGGAGTGAACAAAAATGTTCGCAAATTTTTTTATTAGAATTTTCCATAATATTAGGCGATTCCCTTTAATGCTACCTTTATATAATACTGCTCCTTGATGAATGATCTGTCGAAGCCTACATTATGACCAATCACTACCTTCTTTCTACTTCCTTCTACATTTGAACTATGACTCTGGGATGCTGATTCTAATGGAATCAGGTCACAGGCCTGTGGATTTTTAGTCCATCGGAATTTATCCTTCACTACTGCCTCTGAGCACCACGAATACCTGTTACATGTAATTCCAAGAAGTTTAGAGGATTGCTCCTTTTGACTAAATTTCTTATTAAATATGCACCCAAATCAAGATAAATGCTGCAAAAGAAGGTGTATTTACATCATGATTTCTTTAATTCATGCATATTTGAATTGTAAATAAATGGAATCAACAAATATAATGCAATTTTACAAATACTTAAAGATCAAATCAAAATGACAGAACTGACAATCATTTCTTTGAAAAGGCTCTTTCAAAAAAGGATAATAAGATTAAAGAAATCACAGCTTGCAGGTTGGAACAACAGACCAGTTTGTTGGGGAGAGAGCTGTTGCCAGGGTTGGATAATGTCCCTCCTGTACCAAGATCTCAACGTCAAACACCAAGATGTCCTCCTCTGGATATTCCACTGGGGTGCCCTTCCCTGACTCAGCATCATACTTTGTCCAGCCTGCCCTCTGGGACCATTTCTAGGTATATACAAAATTATCCATTGATCAGCATACTTGAGGATATGTACGTCTCCCATTTGATTTACATTTAAAAATACAAATGCAGGTGCATGTAAATAAACTATTTTTTTATTTTCTTGGTGCATGCAAATATATTAAGCTATCTAAGGAAAAAAGAATGTGTTTTCAGAGATGGAAATATTTTAATTACCGATATATATTTGCCTTCTACAAATCAATAAATTAATAACCCCTCGTAACAGAGTTGGAGAGTGCATCTAAATTGTTTTAATAATCTATTTCAAGTGTGTCTGAGAAGTATGAGCAATGCTTGAAAATATTGTCTTACTGTAAGAAATTCAATAAACCCATGGTGTTCTAATGTTAGGTTTACCTTTGGTTTGGCTGGAACTGGTTCCCACATTAACTCTTTTGTGAGCTGTACATAGCCATCCAGCTGATGGTTAGCAATGTTGTAGAAGTGTTCCGTGACTGACTTCCCATGAAGTGGGGGGAGTTCCACCTTAACCTCATCCAACACTGCTGTCTCTTTACCCCACAAACCATGCTTCGACAGATTTTTCTTGATCTCATCCAAATCATTGGAGGTTTCTCCCTCTAAAAATCATCAGTTAATTAATATGTCACTAAATATAATGATTAAACTAGTGCTAATTGTAACGGAGACCGTTACAGATGTTCCCCAAACGCTTCCCAAATCCCTTTTGGTGCCATATTCCCTGTAAGCTTCATTAAATAAGACAAACTCTATGCATTTAAAATTTTAACAAGATTTACCCAGAAGTGTACCAAGTTCATTCAAATTTTAGCATTGCACGCGTGCGCATGTGAATGCATGTGCGTTATGACCATATCATCTTGTCTACACAATCTATATATTTTAATATACTGAATATTTAAGTATTTAATCCAAAATTATTTTAAAAAAACGCTCATTCAAGTGTATTTTTGATTTTACTCATTTCACTTGCAC
>NW_026922883.1:0-20579 GCF_032062105.1 Saccostrea cuccullata | reverse complement strand
ATTTACTAAATACTTCACGCCCTCAAGAGAGCTAAAAAGACAGAGAAAATTCAAAATACATACAAGTGCAACTTAGGATTAATTGTTCCGATATATCTATTTTAATTTTGTGTACAATTGTTTTCAAAATTACATTAAAATCAATTTTCCTTAAACAAGAACACAGCAATAGATAAATATTAATCGAATAAACTTACCTTTTCTCTTGTCAATCAGACAATCTTGTTGACAATAAGTGTTTCTTAGTCGCCATATTTTTTTCTATGAAAACAAACGTTGTTATGATCAGGATCAACGGAAGTTGATTTTCGGAACTCTCGAGAATTTAGAGTTCCGAATGTAAAACTGAAACACAAAACACGGTGCGTCCGTGAAAGCAACTTTTTTGGACACTTTTTTGGACAAATGGTCGTGTCCAAGTTTTGTTGGGTACTAACCTGCAAATACCCAATTAGGGTGTTTTAAGCATATTCAGCGACACTTCTTATTGGGTATACCCAATAAGCAAAAAGTACCCAATAAGTACAATCTTGGCATGAAAAATACCCAATAAATGCACTCTCGTAAACACAAATTAATATCCCCCACTTTTCAAGCGGGGGACAAAAAAAATAATATTAGACTGTAATACAATTATTATTTCATGTTTTTTGTATTACAGTTTTCCGAATATAGAGAATTTACACTTATCTGCCCTTGATTAAACATTATGTATGTATAAGAGGAGGAGCTAACATCGTAAGAATAATATAAAATTAGACTGGATGAATAACAATGACATGTATTTAAAAAAATGAGATCTCTATTTCCATCTTACTATTTATTCTGTATGGCACAAGTACATTATTTACAAAGGTTTCGAAATGTATGAGCCCATCCATGTTGTAAAGAATATTTTAAATCGATGGCTGACTATTCAACGTGTTCGAACACAGCATCCAAGTTATCACAAAACATGCTATCAATAAGTCACGTGACGGAATTTAGTATTCACAAATTTACCTGAGGAAAGATACCACATGGTGAATCTCATGTTCAACATGTAGCGGCCCTTAGTAACAGAGAGCTAGTGTGCAAGAAGCAGTCTTTTTTTTCTCTTCTACACCATGATCACATATTTGTCTATTAATATCCTTTAAACACAACATTACTTATGCAAATATACAACAACTGCTAAAGGAGAACGAATTAACAAACATGTTCCGCTGACTATGTATTCTCTGTAAGCACCAAAAAATCTTGGAAACGACATGTCCCGGATTTTGATGAAATTTTTACCATAGGTGTGTCTTGGTACAAAACAAGTAAATATGGTGTCGGAAGTTCCACACGTGCACTTGGTTGCCATGGAGACGGATCCATTGAATTCGGCCATTTTTGGCCCATTTTGACTAAATGAAAACATGAAAATTGAGGAAATGTAAAAGAATATTTGTCGGTATCTAATTCACACTAACAAAAATCATTGGATCATATGATAACATGACCTTTTAAGGTACACAGGGCATATAATCGTTTATTCTAGAAATATTCTTCCTGTAAGGAAAAGGTCATGCAAACTGACATGGTTTCTAAAAATTTGAAAAATGGGGAAATTGGAATTTTTTGAGATCTTTGAGGCTAAATAAGAAAAATTGTCCGCGGAAATTTCCCAAATCTTATATGAGTTATTATACCTGGGAATAAGTAGTGTCATTTCATAAAGAAAAATAGCCGTGCTTTTACTCCATATTTTTAAGTAACATATATCTATAAATAGATATATTTTAGAAAAATGTGAAAAATCAAATTTTGGCAAAGTTTTAATTGTCATTACTGCATAATTAGAACGTATGTTGTAAAAATTGAAATTCTAATGACAAGAGCTGGACACCACTTGCTGGTATGGACAAGGGTTAAGGGGAATTCCCATTTCTATTTTTAGTAACAGGTGGCTAAATATAGAGATGTCTCTGAATATTAAGAAAAATGGCATTTTTGTTCTAATTTGAAGCTTCATATAAAAAGTCCTAACAAATATAAAGCTTTCTACAATATGCTTTCAGAATGTACATGTGTTTGTTCAATAATTGCCACAATATTGAGGATGAACTCTTCTTTCATTTAATGGCAACAATGGTCTCAAAATAGATTACTCGAATAGTTAAGAAAATGTAGATTATTGCACCTTTTCAGGCAATTTTTAGATGTAGTTGCTGCATAATTAGGAAATATTTTGTAAAATTTTAGATGTAAATGACAGGATTCTAGATACCACTAGCAGGTATTGATAATTGATGAGGGGGATTCCCATTTTCTATTTTTAGTAACATGTGGCTAAATATAGAGACTTCTCCTAATATTAGGAAAAATGGCATTTTTGTTCTAATTGGAAGCTTCATATAAAAAGTCCTAACAAATATAAAGCTTTCTACAATATGCTTTCAGAATGTACATGTGTTTGTTCAATAATTGCCACAATATTAAGGATGAACTCTTCTTTCATTTAATGGCAACAATGGTGTCAATATAGATTACTCGAATAGTTAAGAAAATGTAGATTATTGCACCTTTTCAGGCAATATTTAGATGTACAGTACGGTCAACGCGGATTAGGCATGAAACCGCGCTCCCCGCGGTGTTTTAATCCTTTCCGCGATACACCCCCGCGGTTATTTCATCGCGGCCTACCTGTAGCCAGGTATGGACCGCGGCGGTGTGACTTACCGTTGACTGGCTTATCAATATTTATTTACCTGCACGGCCGTATAATATCTATAACTAAATATATTGGTTGATCTGTAAAATTGCAGGTTTTGAGTTTTAAAAAAAAATGGTGCTATTAGAAATATTATACAATGTAACAACTACCCGAAAATTAAAATAAAAAAACAACAAACAAACAAAAAACAACAACAAAAAACAAAAACAAATAGCGTATGATTGTTTTTTCAAGTTATTCTGATGTTTGATAAATGTTAGTTTTTAAAGCATGTTTTTTTTTTTTAATTATATCCTCGGCATAAGCATAAACTTTATTTCTCTAAATTAATCAATTAATGACTATATACCGTGTATCACTTTTACAATGAAACGCATACATGTTTCGATAAATATTCGATTCATGGAAGAGCTAGATATTCTGAAACATGTTTATAGGCAATGTGCAGTAAATCTCTCTCTCTCTCTCTCTCCCTCCCCTCTCTCTCTCTCTCTCGTATAATTATTTGTTTTTTTTTAAATCGGCAAAATTCATTTTAAACGGCAACGCATTTCGGCTTGAAAGCATACAAGTAATTTCTTGTAAGTACGAACAATGTTCATGGGAAAAGCGTATTAACTGAAAACACTGAGTAGTAGAAATATTTGTATGCAGTTTGGAGTGTTACTTGATTAATTACCTCTCAGTGTGCAAATAAAATAAGAGAAAGCTTAAAATTTTCTTTCGCACAATAGTATAAAAATGAAACGGGGTGCTTTGTTGTGCATACGGTCGTGCATAATAAATTGATATATCGTCCTTTTGCTATACATGTATATGTAAAAGAATTAATATTATTTCTACCATTTACATGTACACCTCTATAGCCTACCCTGGGATTAACTACGCAATGAAATACATTAGCTTGTCGTAATTTTGTAGGAACATGTACACCGTACATATAGAACAGCCCTCGGTGTTAACATTCCAATTTTTTGTATTTGTAAAAGACCATGCATATACAGGGAACGTCATTTAAATTTATTAAGATCAGTCTTTTTGTGAATCCAAATGTAAAATTAATGTTTTTGAAACATACAACCTTATGTTTAAAAAAAAATGAAGTTCATGCAGACGGCAGTAGGGGGAATCTTTGGGGCGGAGGGGAGGGGGGGGGGGGGGGGTGGTGTCAAAAATTAAAATCCACCCGGTTTATGATTTTATATTTTAAAAATCAAAATGTTGTGAAAATCCAAATCCTTTGTCTTTCACAAAGGTGTGAAATTATACCCAGTACAGTGTCACTGTGAGACAGGAAATCCCTCTCCACTTGATCGCGCACAATACACAGGAATCCACCAGTTACTAAGGAGACCACGATTAGTCCGTGCAGCTACATGTACACTGTGTATACATGTACTAAATCTAACAAGGACAAAAAAATTACTTACCAATGCAAAATGCACATAAAATGTTGTTCCGATATTGTTTGTGGTGTTTATGAATTTCTTTTTCAGTAAATTTTTGTTAGCTTGGTAGTGTTTTTTTTTTTCAATGTTTTGGTTTAATTTTCATGCATGAATACAATATTTTCTAAATCAACTTAGCTTCTATCTACTGATATTGGGAAAATAACCCCCCATCCAAAGTTGTGATTGTGCAGAGTTTTGTGTAAGACACATTAATAGAGTCCAAGTAAATAAGGGGGAAGGGGGATGATTGTTACATCAAAATTGACTTTTTACACGAAAGTAATCATGGTAATCTGCATATCGTAAATTTAAATAATTCATTTAAATATGTATTAAATTATGTAAATGTAATTGTGAAGTATGTTAAACATGTACGACAGTTGAAATTTACTGACCCGCTTTCAGGCACGTGTACACCAGGGATAGGGCTGGTGCAGGGGATCGTACCTTGTCCAGTGTACAGCTGTGAGGACCAAGTATGCGTACCAGGTCTAGCTCTAGACATTATGTAATTTTATTTTATCTTCTACGGATGGGTAGGCCATCAAATTACACACTCATACACACCCTACTGATTTCAAGAACATTGCCCCAGAATAAAGGAATGACACTTTACAGACAACTCGGAGAATGTTGATTACATAAAAATTTTCTGCGTATTATAATCCTATATTTGAAGATTAATAATTTTAAAACACTTTCATTCATAGCCCCACTGAAAGTGACACTGCGATATATCGTTTCTTTAATCAATCCACCATTAAAATTAAAGAAAAAAAACACACACGCAACGAAAATATAAATTAATATTGAATTCATGAATAGCACACTGGATGTTTTATCTTGCATTGTCGTATAAATATATCACATACAGTAATTTATATAGAAAATCCTGGATCTAAATAGAATGAACACAAAAAAAAGTAATTCAAGAATTAGTAAACGCTATTTGAAAATTGCTTTGACGGTTTTTATAATTATTTAGATACATTAGAGTATATATTTTTTTTTAGAAAAATTAATTTTCATTTTGTACTTCAAATATTTCAACGACTATAAATTTTAAAATATCATTAATTTCGTTTTGTTTTGGTTGATATTTTCAAAGGGAGGTAACTCGCGTTTTAGACCAAGACTGTTTTTCACCTGTAATCGGTAAGATGCACCGCGACGGTGTTATTTACCTGGATTAGTGAACCGCGGGTATGTGGTTTTGCACCAGGCACCTGTACTAACCGCGATGAAATTCACACCGCGGGGGGTGCGCGGTAAATGCATAAACCGCGTTGACTGTACTGTAGTTGCTGAATAATTAGGATATATTTTGTAAAATTTTAGATATAAATGACAGGATCTGGATACCACTAGCAGGTATTTGATAATTGATGAGGGGAATTCCCATTTCTATTTTTAGTAACAGGTGTCTAATATATAGAGATGTCTCCTGAATATTAGGAAAAATGGCATTTTTGTTCTAATTGGAAGCTTCATATAAAAAGTCCTAACAAATATAAAGCTTTCTACAATATGCTTTCAGAATGTACATGTGTTTGTTCAATAATTGCCACAATATTGAGGATAAAACTCTTCTTTCATTTGATGGCAACAATGGTCTCAAAATAGATTACTCGAATAGTTAAGAAAATGTAGATTATTGCACCTTTTCAGGCAGTTTTTAGATGTAGTTGCTGCATAATCAGGAAATATTTTGTAAAATTTTAGATGTAAATGACAGGATCTGGATACCACTAGCAGGTATTGATAATTGATGAGGGGAATTCCCATTTCTATTTTTAGTAACAGGTGGCTAAATATAGAGATGTCTCTAATATTAGGGAAAATGGCATTTTTGACTTGAATTGGAAGATTCATAAAAAAGTCCAAAACAAATATAAAGCTTTCTATAATATGTTTACTGAATGTACATATGTTTGTACAATAATTTCCAAATATTGATTATGGACTCTTGTTTCATTTTATGGCAACTCAAATAGATTATTCGAAGTAATTTGAGAAAATATAGATTATTGCACCCTATCATACACTTTTTAGATGTAGTTGCTGCATAATTGGGAAATATTTTGCAAAATTTTAGATGTTAATGACAAGATTTGGATACCACTAGGTGGTATGGATAATAGTTGAAGGGAATTCCCATTTCTATTTTTAGTATCAGGTGGCTAAATATAGAGATGTCTCTGAATATTAGGAAAAATGGCGTTTTTCTTCTTATTGGAAGCTTCATATAAAATGTCCTAACATATATTAAGCCTACTACAATATGCTTTCAGAATGTTCATCTGTTTATGCAATAATTGCCACAATATTGAGGATGAACTTTTCTTTCATTTCATATCAACAATGGCCCTAAAAATAGATTATTCGAATAATTGAGAAAAGGTAGATTATTGCGCCTTTTCAAGCACATTTTAGATGTAATTGCTGCATAATTAGGAAATGTTTTGTAAAATTTGAGATGTTAATGACAAGATCTGGACAGCAATAGCTGGCCAGGTATGAATAATGGTTGAGGGGATTTCCCATTTCTATTTTTAGTATCAGGTGGCTAAATATAGATATGTCTATGAATATTAGGAAAATGGCATTTTTGTTCTATTTGGAAGCTTCATATAAAAAGTCCTAACAAATATAAAGCTTTCACTAATATGATTTCAGAAAGCACATGTTTGTACAATAATGCTACTATATTGAGGATGGATTCTTGCTTCATTTTATAGCAACAATGGTCTACATAGATCGAATAATTGAGAAAATGTAGATTATTGCGCCTTTTTTAGGCACTTTATAGATGCCATTGCTGCTTAATTAGGAAGTATATTGTAAAATTTGAGATGTTAATGACACAAAAGCCTACTACATTAGTCGGTGTGGAGAATGGTTCAGGCAAGGCTCCGAATTCTATTTTTAGTATCAAATATTTATTCTATTTTTAGTATCAAATTTTTAGTGCAAATATAGAGTTGTCTTAAATATTAGGAAAGATGGCAGTTTTCTGCTAATTTGAATCTTCCTAGTGTTGCGCCTCCCACCTCGGGAGAGAGTGGGGCAACTGTGTGGGCTTTCCACTCTCGTATGTTAACTAATAAATTAATAATTAAGTCAGGATAAAAGTTCAACAAATAAAATTTATTTACACTATGTACAATTAAATGTAAGTATTGTTATAATAAAAATCACAATACAATATATATATCAGTCTCTTATAAAGTGAAGTCACTCCCACAACCCGTAGATAAAATCTAAATTTCCCAAAATAATTATAAAAATTAGCTACTTGTACTAAAATATACTTTCCTTGGTTTAATATAATTTATTTATGCCTATTCTGTAAGACCTATATAGTTTTAATAATAAATTGTAACTCCCATAAATTCTCCCATAAGTTTTCCCGTCGATGGGTCTCCCACTCTACTTATGGGTCTCCCAAAGGGATATCTCAGCGTCTCTATTTAATATAATTTGACTAATATAATTACCCATCTGGTCTGCATAGGGTCTGCCATCCCTTTAAATGACTGCCAATGATGGGAGCATTTGTAAGATAATAATCTGGAGGCTTCCGTATCCTCCCAACTTCTCCCCCCTTCTCCTCTCTAGCAGACGAAATTTTCACTTCTTTATATACCTTTACTGTACCCACTGGTAACCTCAATTAGCCAATCGCTGACCCGGAATGACCCTACGCCACTTCCGGTATAAACAAATCAGGGAAAGTGCACGCAGAGAAGTTTTCTAATAGAAAATCATTAACCATACAAAATGGGATTTTATCTACCAAAATACGATAAGTACAAGTAGCTATTACGTTATTAAGTTGATTTAAACAATGACAATACAATGTTCAAAGACGAAACGTGATAATTGACTTCAAACATGCTATCGAGATCGAGACCGGGTCGAAATACAGTGAACCCGATTATTAAAACAATATTATATGATTGACAGCATATAACTTATTTCTTTTACAACTTTTTATCAATTATTTAATAACAAACAATCATGTACATATCAATATGCTGATAACAATTTTGCGTCCCGCTACAGTGATAGACTAAATACACAAAAGTGACGAAACGAATTTCGTAACATAGCCCTCCTGAAGAAAACGTTCGTTCCCGAATGCAACTGGACTTGGGTCAACTCAAAACATCACTTGCAGTTATAGAAGTAAGTATGAATCAAAATAAACAATAATGCAATTAAAATGTACAATGACATGCATAATATGACAAGAAGTAGCATTAATAAAATATGATAATCAATCATATCACATTTAACTCAATCCATATACTCATCGCAATGACCATGCTACATGTAATTATTATATAAAAACATTTCGGCTACATCCATCCCTTAACTACTTGATATTTCTAACAACAACAACAAAAACAAAAGAAATGGTCTCAGTTGGATTTACAATACTTCTCCTATCATCAAAACATTTGACATGAATGAGTATTTATAAAAATTGGACATATATTCCAAAACACACAAATCATATTTTATCTTCACAAATTACAGTTATTCCTCTGAGAACTCTTTGTGTCCAAAGATCATTACAAACAGCTGGCTACCAATTATTTCGACTAGCGTCTCTAATCTATAATATACCGCTTCAATGTGGATTTTCCGTAAGGTCCTTGCGTCATTAGGTGAATGACAATTAATGTTCTTCGGTCCATCCCTCATGTAATGGAGTATGACGTCGAAGTAGGTGGCATCACGGTCAATAAAGTAGACTGGTAGGTTCCCTCTATCCAGTATATTATAAGCAGGTAATAAGGTGGGGTCCTTCATCATCCTTGCAAAAGGGAATCAGGTTGGTTTGTAAGAGTGGCAACTGTCGTCACAAATAGTTTCCCGCCAACATCCCAACCAATACATTGTTGTGACACTAAGGGATGTGCGCTACCACTGGGGGAAGTCTGTATCGAAACGTCTTGTTTGTCAAACTCCCTCTCCGTCATAGTTGTTAGGGTTCTACTCGGTGTAGAGGTAACAGGAGGCTCCGTTATTGAAATATCAGGAGTCAAGAAGATCTTCTTCATCTGACGAGTCACTTTTAGTGTCCCGAATAATCGTTTGAAAGACCTCCTCTGCGGTGTATCGTTCTTACTCTGACGTGATGATGTTGACTTTTCCGAGAGAGAGATGGAGGAGACGCCAATGACTTGTTCGAGTCAATCAGGAGTGGCTCTAAGATGGCGGCTTCACGGTCGGCATCGATAGGAGTGTAGGCGCTGGGTCGAGACTTACTTCGGTGACAGGAGCACGGCCCTGGAGTGGGCATCTTGGTTGACAAGGGCGCAGGCGCTGTGTTCGACTTCTCGGTCGACATGGACAGGAGATTGCAGGCGCTGGGGCGGACCTATGTGATGACAGGAGTGCTGGCGCTTGTGCGGATCTCTTGGCCGCTTCTTGGCATTCCGTCCTTGGTGAGGCTCCGTGTATATTGCTCTCTTTTTTGCTTAGCCCTGGTGGTACGGCTGATCGCTGAACACTAAGGGGAGCTCCTGTCATGAAGGGCACGAGAGCGTCTCTCCCTCTCCCACGTTGGAAGGCCTCAAACTCCGTCTCTTCCTCTATGGTGAGCGTGAGTGTTGGTGTCTTCCCTCTCTGCAGGGTCCTGCCTTCACACCCGTGTTTTTGATCTTTTCGTCCAAGTACGATCCCGCAAGTGGCACATCGGAACACGAACCCCGAGTGCACTGCAGTCATGTGCCCTTCTCAGTGACTCTGTTTCGTGAACTCTCTGTCTTCTGTGCATAGTCCACATTTGAATCTTTGGATCTGTAAAGTAATAAAGGGATACTTAGTCCCTCATTTCTGACAACTTCCCAAACATTAATAATGGGCATAATAAAACTGCATATTAATATGATTTTACTAAAATTTCCGACAAAATGATGAGTATATTTAATATTCACTAAGCTACATATATTTCGAGGCAGATCCCATATTTCTAGTTGGGTCTATTACTTCCTTTGTAAGGCTTCAACAAATTATAGTGAACAACCTTGGATTTACTTTTTGTTGTTTTTAATTTTGTATATAACATCATTGATTCTTTTCAGAATTAAGTAAGGTCCCAACCAATGACATTGGAGCTTTGGTGATCCCATTTTATTAATATTATGGGCGTAGTACCATACAAGTACCCTCTTCATAACCTTGAAAATTTATCTTTGAGTTGTATTCTCTTAACATTTTTTCTGTAGCTAAACTCATTTTATCCCTGGCAAACTCATGTATTTTATCCATAGATTGAGACAATTTGTAAGCATATTCTGACATTTCTAATGTACTTTCAGGTTGTAGCCTTCCCAATACTAAATCGGCTGGGAGAGAAACATGCCTACCAAACATCATCTCACATGGACTTGCGCCAGTTGACTCGTGCTGGGCTGACCTCTAAGCTAACATGAGCAAGGGTAAATGTTCATCCCGATCTGATTTTGAGAAACAAATGATGCTAACATATTTTCTATTGTTCTGTTTGCCCGCTCTACCAACTCATCTGACTGAGGTCTATATGGTGAGGTTCGGGTTTTCTGAGATGCCTAAAATCCTACACATTTACCTAAATACATTCTGACTGAATGATCTTCCCTGATCACTATGGATTTGCATGGGTGTTCCAAAAATACTAACTATTCTATATCAATTAACTTTTGAGCGACTGTGACAGCTTTCTGATTACATATGGTACGCATCCACCCATTTGTAAAATAATCACCATAACTAAGATGTCAAAGATATTTCCCTTATTGGATTTGGGCAATGGTCCCATAACATTCAATCCTTACCCTCTCTAAAGGAGCACCAACCACATATTTTTGAAGTGGGGCTCTTATTCTCCTATTAGGGGATTTTCTAGACTCACAATGTAGCACATGTCACACACCAATGTTTGTATAGATCATTTTGTACCAAAAATATCTTTCCCCTTACTTTCAATAGGGTTTTCTTAATACCTAAGTGACCTCCTGTAGTACTATTGTGTAATAGGGTCAAAACTTCTCCCACTAAAGCTTTTGGGATCACTATACAATAATTTCTTTCTAACCCATCATGGACATGGTCCAAGGTATTGTGTCTGTCTCTAAAGACTCGAATCAAACCCAATAAAATTACAAGTCTCACTTAAATGGGATATATCTTCCCAACTGGGTTGAGTTCCCATCTTGTACCCACTTAATAACATGCTTTAAATCTGGGTCTTCATTTTGATATTTTCCCACAGCAAAATTTTCTGTGCTAATTAAACTTTCTTTATTTTCAGGTGCCTTTTGTTTGGACCTTAGTTTCAACAACTGAACACTTTTGTGTAGATTCTTCAGGTAGGTATTTTACCTCTGCTTTAGCACAGTATGTACACTCCACATCAGCACAAGGTCTGCGGGATAAAGCATCTGCATTCCCATGCAAGCGACCTGGCCTGTGTTCTATTTCAAATTGGTAAGAAGCTAATGTTTCTAGCCAACGGGCTATTTGACCTTCGGGATTCTTCAAATTTCAGAAGCCATCGTAATGAACCATGGTCTGTTCTTATTTTAAATACTTGCCCATATAAAGATAATGGTGAAAGTGTTTGATGGACTGAATGATCGCTAATAATTCCCGTCTAGTCACACAGTATCGGCGTTCAGCCATCTCAATAGCTTCTATAGTAACTTATGACTTTTTCTTCCCCATCCTGGATTTGGGAAAGTACCGATCCCATGCCAGTGTTTGAGGCATATATGTATCTATCACATATTGTCTTTCTTGGGATAAGAAAGTACTTGGGCTGCTGGTTAAAGCTCTTTTGGACTTCTAAACTTTTTTGACAGTCTGGTCCATACAAACTTTTGGGATTTTTCTGTCTAATTTGTGCAAGGGCTTAGCTCTGCAAAACCCTTGAACAAATTTCCGATAATAGGAACAAATACCTCAAGAACATTAGGACATCCCTAACATTTTTAGGTGTGGGCCAATCTTGGAGCATAGCATGGATTTTGTCAGGGTTGGTCTTTATTCCCTGTTCGCTGATGATCTGTTCCTAAGTATGCTACTTCCCTCTGTAAAAGTTTGCACTTTTTAGGGTTTATTTTAAGGTTTGCTTTCTTTAATCTACTGAACACTTTTTCTAAGTTCCTAAGGTGTTGGGAAAAATTAGGGGCTAAGACAATAATGTCATCAAGATATACCATGCAAATTTCCCACGACAAATGAGAGAGTACTTTTAGATCAATCTTTGGAAAGTGGCCCGGCATTACACAAACCGAATGGCATGACAGTAAAATTCCAATGACCACCCCGGGATTGAGAATGCTGTTTTAGGTTTATCTTCCTCTGCTACCTTAACCTGCCAATACCCACTTTTCAAATATAGTGGAATAGTATTTTGATCCAAAAGGGCATCTAATGTGACTCTATCCTAGGAATAGGGTGACTATCCTTGATAGTTACCTCATTGAGTTTTCTAAAGTCTATACAAAACCTTATCGAGTTATCTTTCTTTTTAACTAGAACTCAGGGAGCTCCAAAATATGATTCTTCAATCACTCCCTTAGCTAACATTTCTTAATTTCCCTATTAACATCTTGCATTTTGGCAAGAAATATTCTGGGGCTTGTTTAATGGGTCTACTATTTCCCAGTATCTATTCTATGCTCTGCCATATTAAGTCATATGCTCAGAATTTTTAAGAAACAACCTCATCTACAAGTAAAATGTTTTAATGTCTCTTTTTTCAATTTCTGTTATCCCAATACATGACTCTTCATACAGATTTTTCAAATGTTCTGGTAATTTAGTGGGGGTATCTTGTAAGTTAATTCTGATATAGCTAAACTATCATCTTTAACATGGAGACTTTCTCCATTCCTCCATAAGGCTATTTTTATGGAGTTCAATTTCCCTATCTGACACATTCATGACTTTTAATGGGATTATCCCAGATGTGGGGTTTACAAGTGTCCTAGCCACTAACACTTCATGTTTACCCATAAATTCTATATTTGGGCTCTACCAAAGCCTCATCCCATTTAGGAATAGAATCCAAAATTCTACCATGGGCAATAAACTCTCAGTTGGGAGGTACTTTCACGTCCTCCATTAATGCAACTCTAAAAGGTCAATCTACCTCATCACTACTAAATCTAAAACAAGGGATCTCTTGACCCTTAACCCGTAAACACATCTTTTGTACTAAGATATCACATGAATGTTCAGTCATAAAGTCTAAACCTCATACCATTATATTAATATCAGCTACTATCACTTTGTGGGTGATTTCATTTTTCCCCATTTTAAAATGGACTTCACATTTCCCACTATTTGGTATTGGGTCCCCTGTAAGCAGAGACTAGTTTCACATATCATAGGGTTCTAAGGAAGGTGATTTGCAGGTTCAAAACATTTCTCTAAAAATTGGGTACTAACAATGGTAACATCTGCCAGAATCTACTAAAAATCTACATTACTTTTCCATTGATTTGTGTGGGAACAAATATACCTGATTCAATTTTGCTTGCGTTATGAACAATTACTTTGGTAGCTTTGAGAAAGGGTTTCTTTTGGGCCAGATTTCTCTCCCATATCCCTCTCAACTTTTTCATTCCCATCTCCCTCATTTTGAGTCAAAAGAGTATCATTAACATTTGATTCATTTTTATTTTCACCGACAATTTCCTGAAACTTTATTTCATTTTCCTGGGGTTTTATTTCAACCTCTTCTAATGGAGTGGGTCTTCCCCCAAATTTTGTCGATTTCCGACCCCGAAGCCGACACGGGAAGGTTTTTCTGTTGTTTCCCCGAACTTGAGCTATTTCCCTTTTTGGGACCTTGATTTTGGGTGCTACCATTTTCATTTCCCCAAGAATAACCATTCCCATTTTCTTTTTTATTATTTGGGCCATTATAACCGGATTTTTGAGCTTTCCAACCCTGGTTATTTTTTCTGATTCCAATTTTTCCAATTTCCTTTTTTAAAAGGTGGACTGGGATTCTGTATTCTGGTTGTTTTTTCTAACCTTTCTATGTTTTCATTTAATCTCCCCAATAATTTGGTCAATTTATTTAAATGGGACCCTCATCACTCCCACTAGCATCTATGGCGTTTACATTGTTCAACTTTGCACACTTCTGTGTATCCGCCAACCTATAAGTTTCTAACCTAATTGCTAGAGTTTCGGCTTCATTTATATCCCTAGGTCGGGCCTCCCTCAGGCGCAGCCTAATGTCGGGATCTGGTAACGCGTCTATAAATTGGTCTAATGCTAATACATTAGTGAGACTGGGCTCAGCGCTGGGATAGGCTTGTCTGGTTAATTTCTTTATTGCCTGGGCCAGTTCAGAGATGCTCTCATTTTGACCCCTCACCCGGGTTTTCAATCTTGCCCTAAACATTTAGATCTTTCTGTGGCCCCAAAGCGTCTTTTCAAGGCTGTTAACAGGGTATTATAATCCCTTCTCTGACCTGGGCTACCATTTTTCCCAACAAACTACATGCATCTTTAGCTAAATGACCTGCTAACTGTAAAGATTTAGTTTTGTAATCCCAATTATTAAGTATGCGACTATCTCAAACTGAGAGAGATAATCATCAAAATCTTCATTCCCATCAAATATCCTAGGTTTAGCCCTTTCCCTGGGGGGATCCCTAGTGGTCTAACACATTCCTGTTCCCATTGTAATAGGGAGTGCTAAACTTGTTTATATTAGGGTACACTGGGTAACTGATGGTAATCTCCCATCCCTGAGCCTTCTGAATCTTTCCTACTAAATTCTGGGAGGTCACCTGTAAAATTGAATTGAGATCCTGTGCCCCATCCCTCTATTTATCCCATTCTCTTCTCCCACTCTATATTGGTCATATGAACTTGGGTGTCTATTTTCCCTAACATCGTGGCCATTCTTCAATGTTGATGGGATTTGATACGGGGGTCTATTATTTATGTGGGCATCTTTTACCCTTGTTTGATCCGTTCCATAATTCTTGGGTATTAGTGTTTAAACTTAAAAATCTCTTCCTGCATATTCTCTAACCTCCCATCAATTTCTTCCCTAATGCTTACAAATTGCTCTATTCTTCTGGTGGCTTCAAAATTCATAAAATTGTATTGTAAAACATTTTAAACACACATTTGCATTTTTGGATATGGGAGACATGGCTGCTGAGATACCTTCTGTGGGAGCAGGGACTTTCCCGTTATCCGCAATGGATCCAGCGGGACTGAAAATTTGCTGACCTATGGGTCTGAAAGTGACTTCCCCGGACTCTTCTAAATCTGACATTTCTGTGACTTTTTTTTTTAAGTATTTTATTGTACACTATGAAATTTCAATGATTCTAAAGTCTGAATTTAATAAAGCTAACCGAGAATGTGGAAAATTTCTTCCCAAATAAAGGGACTTGATCCCACTTCTGACACCAGTGTTGCGCCTCCACCTCGGGAGAGAGTGGGGCGACTATTGTGGGCTTTCCACTCTCGTATGTTAACTAATAAATTAATAATTAAGTCAGGATAAAAGTTCAACAAATAAAATTTATTTACACTATGTACAATTAAATGTAAGTATTGTTATAATAAAAATCACAATACAATATATATATCAGTCTCTTATAAAGTGAAGTAGCTTCTCCCACAACCCGTAGATAAAATCTAAATTTCCCAAAATAATTATAAAAATTAGCTACTTGTACTGAATATATACTTTATTTCGTTTAATATAATTTATTTATGCCTATTCTGTAAGACCTATATAGTTTTAATAATAAATTGTAACTCCCATAAATTCTCCCATAAGTTTTCCCGTCGATGGGTCTCCCACTCTACTTGCTGGGTCTCCCGAAAGGGATATCTGAGCGTCTCTATTTAATATAATTTGACTAATATAATTACCCATCTGGTCTGCATAGGGTCTGCCATCCCTTTAAATGACTGCCAATGATGGCAGCATTTGTAAGATAATAATCTGGAGGCTTCCGTATCCTGCAACTTCTCCCCCTTCTCCTCTCTAGCAGACGAAATTTTCACTTCTTTATATACCTTACTGTACTACCGCTGGTAACCTCAATTAGCCAATCGCTGACCCGGAATGACCCTACGCCACTTCCGGTATAAACAAATCAGGGAAAGTGCACGCAGAGAAGTTTTCTAATAGAAAATCATTACTAACCATACAAAATGGGATTTTATCTACCAAAATACGATAAGTACAAGTAGCTATTACGTTATTAAGTTGATTTAAACAATGACAATACAATGTTCAAAGACGAAACGTGATAATTGACTTCAAACATGCTATCGAGATCGAGACCGGGTCGAAATACAGTGAACCCGATTCTAAAACAATATTATATGATTGACAGCATATAACTTATTCTTTTACAACTTTTTATCAATTATTTAATAACAAACAATCATGTACATATCAATATGCTGATAACGACTGCATCCGCTGCGAGTGATTGACTAAATACACAAAAGTGACGAAACGAATTTCGTAACACTAGAAATTGTCTTAAATATAAAGCTTTCTTGATATTGCCTTCGAAATGAACACTTGTTTGTACCGGAATTGCTACAATATTTAGGGACTGACCCTTTTTCATCCAACAATGGTCTAAAAAGATTCCTGGAATAATCGAGAAAATATGGGTTATTGTACCTTTGCAGGCAATGTTGGAAAGAAAAATCAATGTTATACCGTTAGTCTGGAAATTTTTGCTGTAGATAAAATTTTAGCAAATTTGCGAGTTCATTGCATTCGCGAAAATATTTTTTTTAAAAATAAATTATATAAAACAACTATATGTACGGTATGGCCCAATTGTGTTACAATTACAAATAAGAAAATTTTAAAAAACAGTGGTTACAAAAATTTTTATAGTAAAAATGAATAACACCATTTTGACCTAATTCGAAAAAAAAATAGTAAAAATTTCCAATTTTACAGAGACGTTGTGTGACCGACAAATAATTCGAATCTATTTAGTGAAATTGCACACTTTTAAAACAGGGGGCCTCTTTTCTATTTATAGCACACCCATTTATATGTAGCAACTTCTCAGCAGAAGAAGAAAAATGAAAAAGGATTAAAGGAGCTTCATTGATAACATACTTACGAAATACTGCTGTATTCAAAATGTTCAATATGTCATGAGTATAATAAATTTTCCTAATAAAAAACATGTGACTTAAGTTAAAAATACATGTAAATCGGTAGTCCCTTAACTAACAAGCATAAAAACAATGATATATTCAGTTTATTTATATTTGAAATATGCAAATCAATGAGGACTTCCAGTTCTTTTTATAGAAACAAAGAACAATGACAGTTTCAATACAAAATTTTTAAAAGCTCAATTTTTTTTAAAATGAAAATGATATAGGAAATCAAAATTCACTTTTTTCTGAATCATAAAAATTTTAAAATATCCTTGAAAATTTAAGTCTTTAACTTGGATTTTCCGTATTTTTAATAATTGAAAAGACATCAATTTTTAGTGGAAATTTTTTTTTTAAAAAGACAATTGCCACTCTCGCCCAGAGAGATAACTATATGTAATTTTTATAGCGTTTACATATAAAAATTAAAAGGGCACGGTGGCTAAAGGAAAACGCACAGAAATGAGTCTTTTTGAGGTTTTTCTGCATTAAACTTAAAAGTGACCAAATTAATGACTATGTATCCTAACGCCCCCCCCCCTTCGTCATATTCTTTAATGATCTATCATATTAATCTACTCAATGATTAGACTGTAAAACCCAATTTCACAACTTTTTAAGAACTTTAAAATTTTTAGGAAAATTTAAAGTTAAACCTCCTTCTTATAAAAAACCAAGGGATAAAGTATAGTTTAAACCCTGAACAGATCAGTGAAATGGCATTTTAAAAAGATTTTGTTATTAAATTAGTTTCCCCTAGTTTCTCCTCTTGTTTAAAGAAAAACCCCCCATTTTTGGTACATGTTTTAAAAAATCCTTAATACTCTGTGACAATTTTGACAAAAAATGACAAACGTTTCTTGAAATATGGTGACTATATATAAAAAAAAAAATGCAGACCACAGAAACTGCCATATAGAATAGTCTTTAGTCTTCGTCTTTGGACAAAATAAACTTTATGGAGGAAATTTGTCAAAGGCTAGAACTAGGACAATCAGGAATTTTTTTGGGAAAATTGAAAATTTTTTTTAATTTTTCCAAAATGGTAAATATTATATTTCGCCAGGGATACTAAAAATAAAAAACCCCCCCTAACTTTTGTACACTAGCTAGTTGTGGCCAGCTCTGTCATTTACATCTCAAATTTTACAATAACTTTCCCAATTATGGATGACATCAAAAAAATGCCAGAAAAAGTGCAAGAATGTACATTTTAAAATTCCCGGAGTTATTTTTAAAATTGTTCCTAAGTAATCACATACATTTTAAAGTTTTTAAAAAGGAGTAGTAATCTACATTTTTACATTATTGAAAAATCTGTTTTTAACTATTGTTATATGAAATGAAACAAAAGTTCATCCTCAATATTGTGGAAAATTTTTAAAACACATGCTCATTCTGAAAACATATTATAGAAAGCTTTATATTTGTTAAAACTTTTTATATGAAGCTTCCTATTAGAACAAAAATGTCATTTTTCCTAATATTCAGAGACATATATATATTTAGCCAAATGATACTAAAAATAGAAAAAAGGGGTTTCCCCCATCAATTTTCCATACCTGCTAGTGGTATCCAGATCCTGTCATTTACATCTAAAATTTTACAAAATATTTCCTGATTATGCAGCAACTACATCTAAAAATTGTAAAAGGTGCAAAATCTACATTTTCTTTAAAATTATTTGAGTAATCTATTTTTAGACCATTATTGCTATTAAATGAGACAAAAGTCCATCCCCAATTGAAGCAAATTTTTTTACAAACACATGTACATTCTGAAATCATATTGTAGAAAGCTTTATATTTGTTTAAAACTTTATTTATGAAGTTAATTAGAAAAAAATGCCGTTTTTCCCAATATTCAGAGACATATCTATATATACCCCTGTTACTAAAAATAGAAAAGGGAATTCCCCTCAACCGTTGTCCATAACAAGTGGTGTCCAGCTCTTGTCATTAGAATTTCAATTTTTACAAAACAAGTTCCATTATGGAAACAATTAAAACTTCGCCAAAATTTGATTTTTCATTTTTTAAAAAAATCTTTTATAGATATATGTTACTAAAAATAGGAGCAAAAGCCCACTTTATTTTTTCAGAAAAAACTACTTTTTCCCCAAATATAATAATATAAAAATTTGGGGAAAATTTTCCGGGAAATTTTTATTTTACCTAAAATTAAAAAATTCCAATTTCCCCATTTTTCAAATTTTTAAAACCCTGTCAGTTTGCTACCTTTTCCTTACAGGAAAAATATTTCTAGAATAAACGATTATATGCCCTGTGTACCTTAAAAGGTATGTTATCAAGTCCAATATTTTTTTAAGGTATTAGATACCACAAATATTCTTTTACATTTCCTAATTTTCATGTTTTCATTTATAAAAAGGGGAAAAATGGCCGAATTAATATCGTCCCACAACCAAGCGCACGTGTGTTTTTCCCACACCATATTTACTAGTTTTGACCCAAAACACACCTATGGTAAAAATTTCATAAAATCTGAGACATGTCGTTTCCAAGCCCTATATAAAATTTTGGTCTTTCGGGAAAGCGTGTTAAGTCGGTAAAGAAAGTTGGCGTCCTCATTATCGTTCAGATAGAAGAAATAGTGTTGACCCCAAAATCAGAAAACAGCTTCGTACATTGTAAATAAAACTTTAATTATTGTAATTATTAGTAAAGTTGTAGATAAGATGTTATCATTTCTGCAATTGAAAGAAAAGTGTTTGTTTTGAAAGTTTATTTTGAGCAATTTTGCATATCCCTTTTAAGGAGTTCACCTGAGATTTTGAGAGTATTTTGGTCAGGTCCTTTATTTATAAAATTCTCATCATTTTTAAGTTTAACATTAAATCTGAATTGTATAGTACAAATTTAACAATTTAATGAAAAACCGCGATTAAAACCCTTAATAGAATTAAGCTAAAATATTTTGTGGTAAGGGTTTTTTAGCAAAATATATTTTTTTTCCATTTTGAAATATTACAGACGTTAATTTGGGGGTTATTTTTCCCTCCCGGTTTAAAAAAGCTGATTTTTGCAGTGAAATGTGTTATGCTGGTTCTAAAATATTATCAAATTATTTCTTATGAATTCTATCAAAAAAGTGTACAAATAAAAATATTCTAAAATCCGGGGAAAAAAAAAGCCAATTTTAACGTAAAAATGACACTGTTTAAGTAATATTGAAAATTTACATCAAAACCCCCACTTTTAGTTTTTTTTAAATATTAAGATAAATTT
>NW_026922882.1:7500-20715 GCF_032062105.1 Saccostrea cuccullata | reverse complement strand
ACTTTAGTCTTTAGAACCACGAAACAACATCCTGTAATGAAATGCTCAAAGGAATACTAATTTACTGTATTGTGAGGGTGTTTGAAGTTAAAGGCGCTAATAAAATAACACACAACTTAATTCTGGTACTAGAAGACCAAGGAGTGCCCGTACCAAATAGAACATTAATAAAATTGATAGGGTTATCACTGAAACTTTACAAAAATCCCATAAACGGGTCTTTCATGACCAAGAGAGCACCATTGGTAAATCTATAATGCTCAATTTTGATTTAAAATTGATTCCTGAAAAGATAAGTAACTCAGCATTTGAAAAAAGAGAAACTAGAAGTCGTGTATTATTTGCTCATAGGATTTTAGTTAGACCCTACTGTAAAAATTCAACAGATGCATGTTTTCCGATGAAGCCCACTTCCATTTTAACAATGTTGCTAAATAGAGTCTTAAATTCTGTTGTTTGTTGAAACCTAATTTTAATGTGAAAAACCTCTAAACTGTTAGACTACATTTAACACTTGTTGAAAAACTTCAGAAATCGTGTTCAAAGGTACGTTATTTCTAACATATTGTACATGTAAAATGACATATGCTATTCTAAAGAAAAAAATGTTGGTTAATTAATAAGGAAACACTGGCAAACATATGCTTGACAAAAACATTATAACAATGTTGTAATATATTTTTATTTCATTAATGTACCTTGAGGCATAAAATTTTTATAACGGTTTAAAAGTGTAACATATGATTTGGGACACCCTGTTCATGTATTTTTAAGAATTTTAAATTTGTTGGCATTCAAAACAAATACTTTAAAAGAGGACTGTGGCAACGCACTTTGAAAAAATTACGCACTTTGAAAAAAAATTTCAAAGTGCGTTAAATTTGGGACCAACTTAACGCACTTAAATATTGATGTAGACTCTTAACGCACTTTGAAATTTTTTTCAAAGTGAGTTAAGAGTCTACATCAATATATTTTACCATCGAGACACTTAACGCACTTTAAAAAAAATCATATTTTAGTCATGGAAAGATTTTATTTGTTATTTGTCAAACAGGAGAGGTGAGCAATAGACCTAGAAAGGGTACGCTGCATTTGCAATGCTTAAACGATGTATATATCTTTCCAAAATAAGTGGGGGGCTTAACCCCCCTCCCCTCCCATGGCCCTTCGCCCAGTCTCGAAGTCTATGCTATACACAAAGCATTCATATAATAATGTATTTACCTAACTGGTATGACGTTGAGAACTTTCAATAATAAATGAGTTAAGTAAAACAGATGAAAACTAGAAATTTTTAAGAACAGTAAAACGTATGAGAGAGAAAGGTTTTTCATAGTTCTGTACAATCAAATTGGCCCCTTTTTATTATGATAAATGCTAAGTTGCTTGAAGCTGTCATCTGTTAGTGCCCCCTATACACCTTTACATCTACTTATCAAAGACTAGAATTAAAAAAAAGGAACGAATTAATGAACTTAAACAATCGTCACTCTTTTTTCAAGACCCTTAAATTTTCCTTTTATTTTATCACAACCTTAAATATTTAAAACGTCAATATCTCCTACAGTGACTTTATCATAAAAAAGTTATCAAACAATGATCTGTTATTTATCATACCGATTATTTGAAGGAATATTGATCAATCTTTACATTTTTTTTCAAAGTGCGTAAATATGGTCGATATTAACGCACATTGAAAAAAAAATATTTTTTTCAAAGTGCGTTAGCTTGGTCCAAATTTTAACGCACTTTGATAAACATTTTCAAAGTGCGTAATTTTTCAAAGTGCGTTGTAACAGAGGACATTTATGAATAAGCCAATAGAACAATCTAAAAGAAATATAATTATTAGGATATAATAAACATTAGAATTCTGACTATTATAATTTATAGATTTTTTTATATTAAATAACTAGAATTTGTACTATATGAGATATTTTTGTAAACATACATTTAAACCAATTCAAAAAAGTAAAGAATTATCTCTGAAAGTTACCGAGAGATTTTTTTTGTAATGGGTTCCTTAAAAAGAGGTTATTGTTGATGTTAGTTAAAATTATGAATACACATCTGCAGTTTTTCAGCAGGCACCTATAAATTCTTAGAACAAGAAAATGTAATAAAATTACATATGTAACATAAAATACATTTTCCGGAAAGAACTGTATTTGAATGATTGTGTCAAATAGTTCTTTACACCAAGAGTTTATACGATAACTTTTGTAAAAACTGAAACGAACAAGTTTTATTATAGCATAATTACTATTTTTTTTAATACTTTTTGAAATGATATACTTTGTTTGGTTTTGGTTAGAAAATTAAAGTTTTTTTCCTGTAAAGTCACTTATTGTTGAGTTGATTTATTTTACAATTATATGGGAAGAAGAATTGTAGCGTGCAGTCAGCATATTTTATATGTTAAGATTGTTTACATAAGGGATTCTTTTTATTTCTTATATTAAAACAATCAATGGCCAAGGTCATAATCATCTACCTATATCCATGTAGAATTTAAAAAGAAGTGATGTTTACTTTTATTTTAAGAGTTATTTTTTCTGCATAAAAATATTTCACAACGTAGAAACTATTAGGAGATCCCACAAAAAAATAATTTAAATAAAATAAACAATGACTCTTCATGCATATGCAACCGGTACATTGGGCATATTAAAAATTAGCGCATGTGCCAGAGAAAAAATACACAGGTCATGTGTTTATGTTTAACTTATTTTAATGTTAGTTTCTGAAAATTTCATGCTACAAATCATTTTTATTCAATATGTTTTAAAGGGGCCCGGAAACAGTTTCAACTGAATTTTTAAAACAAAATTTAATGTTTACAATTCCTAACTAGGGCATTGTCTAATGAGTAGCAAATGCTTTAACAATATATTGTAAGCTCACTGGGAATGGCCAAGCTTAAGTCAGGGACGCTACAAAAATAAATACTGGTAGTACTCCTGTACTAAAATTCTTGTTATCCTCAGGTTTAAATCAGAACGAGAGTTTCACAAAGGTAACAGTAATTTATTATCACATTTCAGCAATAAAGTAAAATATAACTGTTTCAGAGTTTGGTCGGTGGCGGGCGTCTACCGTACAGGGATATGGTAAAAAGGGGCGTGACACCCAAGAGACCGTCAATAATTCATAGTAATTAATGATAACGTTTTCAAATAATAAATAGGTGTCCAGTGTGTTGGGAGATAATTGCCTTAATTGTTCTCACCTAAATTGGCTGATCGTAATGCTTTTGGAATTCAGTTATAATTCGTATTTGGCGCTTGGTGAACTTCCGACAAATTATCTGCCATTACTGGCAAATCGACTCATATATATAGACTTCCTAAGGTACCACGTGATAGGGCTTGACCAATAAGATAACTGTACGGCGACACCCGACCAATCGTGGCACTGTACGGTACCGAACAACATGAGACTTGCCGTACAATGCCAAACAAGTTTGCCGAACACAAAGGATAAATAATTAAAAACAAGCTGTGATTTGACAAATACACATGGATTAAATTAACATGACTATGCTGGATATTATCTCAAACCGTGAGTAAGTATTCAGTTCTTAGAAATACGTATTTCTGTCGTAAAAACATTGAATCGTATAGCAGACGATGTCAAACTAGGCACTATCAAGTACGAACAATTGATAAGTTATTAAATGTACAAATGACTGCCTAATTATAATAAATAGTTTGTAACAATTGTTTTAGCAATAATCTGTGTTATTTCAAATAAAACACGATCAATAAAACATAGAAATACAAAATGCGAAACTCTAGCTAGTATTTACGTCACATCAACAAAGATGGCAGCGGTTTGTATGAAAAGTATCCAGAACAAATAAAACGCGCTATTACAGTTCATGTAAGTAATAATATCTCCAACCAGGTTCATGAATAACTGCAAGAAATCATGTAGTTTTAAAAGGTATGTGATCGGATTCATGAGAAACTGAATTGAATTAGAAAATAGATCATTTACATATCAACATGTCATAAATAGAATAAATACATAACATGTTCTGCAAAACAGAACTGTATCATCAACAATTAAAACAACATGTCTGCAAAAATGCAGTAATAAATTACACAATACAATACAGTACCATGGCAGAGCTGATCGACTGATGCTAAAATATTATTATATTAGTTATTACACATGACAGGCTATAGGTCTTACAATATTTTTGATTAACAAACGAGATACAGAACTTAAAGTTTTTCAAATGTAAACTAGGCTAGTACCTTGTTTATGTTTACATGCAGAAAATGTTTATAACAAAATGAAATTCATCAAATCACTAGAAACTGTCTAGTGGTATTAAAAGTTATTTTTTTAATCTTCTGCTTTGGGTGAACATATATGAGTATAAATTTACAATTCGATGTCTTGGTTCGAGACAAAATCAAAAAAAAAAATGTTAATGTACTTAATTTCTCCATCAATGATTCATCGATAGGCACGTTTAAAGAATCACGTCCAGGGGTTGACACATAGAGACATCAAGTGGAGCGTGTAGCTCGTGGATTGGCGGAATCAATACCATGTAAATATAAGAGATGACTGTCAGATTTTTCAATTTTATGAAGATGATCAATCGATTGGCTTGCATGATTATATCCTGCATCGAACAACTTAGGCATCGAAAGGAAGTTTTTTGACTTGCCTAGATAGCCGAGCGGTCTAGCACGCTGTTCCTGCACTACTAGGAGACAGATTCCGAAGGTCGAGAGTTCAGCCCCGGGCGGGGGCGGAAGTGGGTATCCATATAAAAGTGAATTTCTTTGTGCTTTCTATATCAATATTTCTACACTTTGGGCAGTTATGTTAGTTTAAGAGTTGTTGTACAATGTGCTTTATATATATATATATATATATATATATATATATATATATATATATATATATATATATATATATATATATATATATATATGAACGGTTTTTTATCATTTACTCATAAAATATGCTGTTTAAATAATATAAAAATCACATGTCTGAAATAAGGCAGGGATTTCAGTTGGGTTGGGGTAGGCGTTAAATAGGTAAATGACATACATATATGAGTAGTTAATATGATCTTAACACCCCCCCCCCCGCCCACACACACACAAACACACACACAACTAAATAACTAACCCAGGTAGACAATACTATTGGGAAATTGATCTTTAATTTATTTTTCAAATAGTAATTTTAAACAAAGTCGTTTTCATAAACAATCAGTGATCAATTATTGGCCAACACATGCCAGGAACTAGAAACTTGACTTGCCACTATCAACGGGTTAAATGGCTTCGAAGCGTAACATTTAATGTAATAATATTAATAAAATTCCGGGCATTTTGGTTATGATAAAAAACAATTTCAATCCGAATTTTGTTAAACTGTGAAATTAATTTGTCGATCTTTTCATTTATTTTAATAAAATACTATTAAATAAATCACCCGTGATAAGAAATAATTTTAATTTATGTGTTGTTTTAATAAATCGCGCTATTTAATTTATAGAAAAGATGAATTCAATTGGAAATCAGACTTATATGTTAATGTCACGGACACTTGTTTCGGAAATTAATTTTTAAACCAAAGTATAATATATACTATGGGTTAAAAATTTATTTCCGAAACAAGTGCCTGTGGTTCGTGTCCAGTTATGCGTCTGTTACATATAGTTTACGGAATACCATCTGATTGGCCGAATTCTGAAATGACATTTTTTTTTTACTGATACATATAGCTAGGCATACTGTTGTTTAGTTATGATGTCCATTTTTTTCTAATTTCAACACTTACCCCCCCCCCCCCCCCTGCACATTCTATTGTGTACGAAATTCTAATATGTAAGCTGTGTCGAGGTTTAATAAAAAATACATACCTATGTTGAAAGTATTCCAAATTATTTGCTTTTTATGAATTTCAGTCTGGTACCATAAAAAAGACATGAATATGCTTAGCATTGAGTGTGTATCATTACCGCTATATTTTCAAAATTGACAATACCGCTACACACAACACTACTGCTACTAAAACGTTATATTACTGCTACATTTAGAAGTAGACAAAAACTCCATATTACATCTTTCGTTAGGAAGCGACTTTTGCATAAATTACAACATGTATAACGGGTCCTATCGGGGGGGGGGGGGGGGGGGGGGTAGGACTTTAAGCAGTATTTTTTTTTTTTTTTACTTTTTTTTAATTCTACACTTATTTTACTGAATAAAAGTTTAAACCATTATTTTATGGATAAAATAAAAAGTCTTCACAGACATTTGTTCATGTATGGCAAAACTGCTTTGAAGGCCTTTCGCTTGAGGTAATGCTGTCTGGAAATCTCGCCAATTTTATATTCCACTATCATTTTTTTTCTAACTTTTGATGTAATTCTCCTTCTGATCTGAAAAGAACTCATATAATGTGTCATTACTGGCAGATTCTAATATGTAACTGTATTGATCTGTAATTACCCATAGATTTATTGATAAAATGTAGCGGCGGTAATGATCACCCGAAACTTCGAAAAAAGTTTTACACCGTAAGAGATAGGTTTTGGTATTTCAAATGCCTCAACCCCCCATATCTGCTGCCAAAACAAGAATTTTGCAGGCAAAATGTTCGTGTTAAATGTGCAGAGTATTTGTTTTATAGCATGTAAAAATAAAACCCGAAATAAATTAATTCATAAAGAATTATTTAAAAAAAAAACAAACAAAAACAAAAAAAAAACAAATTGGATATAAACTGATTTCAATGTACTCTCTCTCTCTCTCTCCATCTTTCATAAGATTTTAAACCTGGCTATCTAACAAATAAAGAAAAAAATATTTTAAATGTGCTGATATTACTGAATTATCAGTGCAAGGTGAACTATTAAAATCTTGCTATTTTTTTTTAATTTATTTATTTAGATATTTTTTATTTATTTACTTTTGTTGTTGTCATATTTGGACCGCTCTCTGGGAAAAGGGGTCTTAATGACAAAATTTTCGAAATTGACTTTTTTAAATATTTCAAATCTACAGCAAATTTGGGACACACAGTCAAAATTTTAGCATTTGATTTGCTATAGTTTTAAAGTTATACGTGTTTGAAAAAAAACATGTTGCAATTAAACGATAATGTCCAATACGTCAATGACGTTATTGAGTAACGTCATCTTTTTTTAAATGTAGTCTTTGAAACAAAGACTTTCAATAACGTTATCTTTGTAAAAAGAAATGACGTATTTGAAACAAAGACTAAGATTTATTTAATGATATAATAAAAACCCCTAATGTTAAATTTGATATAAATTATTTTTGCCTAACACATTTTAAAAAAAATATCATTAAGCACATTTATCAAATTATAAATTGAGTCCATCCGTACATGTTGCATAGCGAATGACATTGTGTTTATGTAAATCCAACTTTATTCATAAAAGGTAGACTACAAATGTTTCTTAATATTTTTTAAAAGATTAACAAAATAATTATGATAACAAAGAAACAAAAAAACTAATATACAAAACAATGCTTAGTATCATTACATGTACATTATTCAAGCGGTTAAGAGGCCCGATGGGAAATTGTGACTAGATAAATGTTTGCGGACGTCAGTAAGATCATTGGTCAGTAAAGTAACCGGTCAATCCTGGGAACATTTCTTGTCTTTTACTGATCTTTCCTTCTGCTTATGAGCCTTTTCTACGATGGCCGACAGCGGCCGCCACTTTTGAGTGAGAATATTGTCATATTGTACAGAGTTTTTGTCAATTTTTGTTGACAAGTTACAACACAACACAATGCATTGTGTACATGTACAATTCTTACACTAACAATTTCCACCAGCAAAAAACATTAAAATTCTTTCGTGTGATATGAAATTAAGATACATTAAACAGGTGACTTGTTAAAGATAATATATCAGAACGTGCATTTTATTAAAGTTAACTCTTAATTAGTGTCTTTTTTTTAAAACAGGTGGCTCCCATCAGCCACGTACCTCCGATCACTTGACTCTACACTAATTTAGTGTTTCAGCGGTGTGAAACGAGGTATATTTTTATTAATCTATGAATTGATTTATGATGAAGAGATAATTTTCATCATACTGCTGCAAATCCGCCTCATAAGGAGTTTATTTACATTATGCATTTATGCATCTATACATAAATAACAAAACAAATCATTTAATTGTTGAGGAGGTGAGAATATCACCCAAGTTTTTATTGCGTTTGTATAACACAATAGGTAATTCTGAGAATACTTTTTGACAGTCTTCATCCTTTGTAAGAATGTGCCAATATTTTATTAGTTTTCTTTTAAATTGTCAAATACAGGGGTTGTACTTTGTGACAAAAACCTTTTTTCTTTATGTCACTTTTACTTTGCAGGGTTTTCTCTCTGCTATAATTGGCGAGTACATTTTGCATGTTAGATTTGATTCAATTTTATCGTATCCTCTATTTTAAACAATAAAATGCTTTCTTTGTTTGTTATTACTGGAATTAATGGAAGCAGCTGTTGCAGGAAAAAAAAAACAGAACTCTAGTAAGCGAGTTATGTAAAATTTTTCTGCAATGGCTGCGACGGAAGACATAAACAGAATCTAGCCTTCAGACTAATTAAGTGTAAAATTCACTTCATTCGCTGTTATCGATGGACTGATAAAACCATATCTCTTTCAAGTCACCTGTTTTATTTCATGTTTCACGAAAGAATTTTAATGTTTTTCGCTGGTGAGGTTTGTCAGTGTAAGAATTGTACATGTACACAATACATTACTAGTTGAGTTGTAACTTGTCAACAAAAATTGACAAAAACTGTGTACAATATGACTATATTCTTATTCAAAAGTGGCGGCCGCTGTCGGCCATCGTACTTTTCCCTCTACGGACAAAATACCAGGGTTTGTACTTTGTAATCAGTTTGCTACTTTTGCATTCCCCTTAGAGAAGTAGGAAAGTCTTTCATTCCAGCCACTGTCATGCGGGGTACCTGAGAGTCGAGTTAAAACTGCATCACGATTGTTTCAGTCTGATCAATGAAGTAGTGTCATAAGTTTTTAATCAATGCTGCAAGCGTTTGACATTGAACTTGCATCATAAAACTGATTTGTCCTGCTGCCCCGTCATAATTTGCCACATAACACATGTACATGTATATGTATTCCATTAACAAAAAAAAATATTGTTTTGGCCGTTGTAGTTATCAGCATGAATTGTACATATACGTAAGTTCTGTATTTTAAAGAAAACGACTAGATCAAATAACTGAATCCTGTCCATGTGGATTTGTAGCTTTACGCAGAGAGAAAGAGATCGAGAGAGAGAGATCGTCTTTTGCATAGGCGTAGGACCCCGGAGGGGGGGCTAGGAGGGCTTAGCCCCCCCCCCCTTGTTTGCAAATATATACATTACATAGGCATTGAAAATTGGGGTTTACCTAATTTTGGTGGTTAAGCCGCCCCACCCCCACTTTCAAAATAGCCCCCCACTTTCGATTTGCTTCCGACGCCTATGGTCTTTTGGAAACCAAACTTCTGGATTTTATAAAGATTCAAGAAATGGAGAGGCAATTGGAGAGCATAATGGGGTATAACTCATTGGTATTGGAGATGTCACTCAGATATTCAATGGCGTTCGGGAGAAGTGTTAAGCGTTGAGACTGCCAAACCCTGAAAAGAAAGCAGAACTCTATTTAAAAATGTGTTATGAGTTAATAATTCAATAACAAATTTAAGACCATCTTAAAAAATATATTGTCCTTTCAGATCTACTGTTTAAAAATGGCCCGGCTCAAAATACTTTTTGTTTACATACCAGGACACGATATTTTTTTCCAATTCTTTCCTCTTATTCCATCAACAAATATGTTAAAAATTTTTAGAAATGTTTTTTTTCCGACATACCCGATGATCCAATAATTTTACCCCAAGTCGGGAGAGGGTAAACAAACATTATTTTAAAGATGGCCTCACATGCATGAATTTAACTTGCTATATAAAATTAGAAAAGAAATAGTATAAGATTAAAGAAGACTTAAAATGGTATGAACAGGCTACAGGAGGTAATTTTAGCTGTAAGAGGGGGATCAGCCTTACAGAAAAAATTAACAAAAACAAAGCCAAAAAAAGTCACCAAAACTTATTTGAATATTCTTTTGAAAAGTACTTACTGGTAAAGCTTTTAAGGGTAAAACTTTTAATAGGCTTTATTTTCTATTAAGTGTATAATGAATTATTGCACCCTCCCCCCCCTCTGGTTTGTATTCATGATCTAATACAAAATGAAGGATGACTAGTTTTCTTATGGTGCAACTTTAGATCAAATCTCTCCATGCATGAACGAATTTGTGTAGAATTCAATTAAATACATGTAATTTGTGCATTTTCAATAATTACTTGTTTTCAATAAAAACACAAACTAAATTATGTATTTCCACAGACACCTCAAGAGTGGATAAAGTACATGTATTTATCGTCACCCCCCTTTTTGGAGGGAGTTTAAGTTGAGTTAATTATGATATGCTACCAGGTAGTATTAGAATCAAATCTACCATTTCGAAAACACTTAAATTATTTTGGGAGAGTATATTTGCTTATGGATTAAGGTAAAAAAATAATATAAAAAATGATAGATTTGTCGGAGAGTGTTTTTAAAATTATAGGATCATAACATTTTAATTATTAGGGGGAGAGGGTTAGCCCATCTTGTCAGCTTTTAGATATGGATTAGTCATGAAGATAAGTATAATATCATGTGTGTTATCCACATTTCATACATGTCAACAAGTGCCTGTGATATATCAGTATGACAGTATCCCGCTCTCACTATCCCTTATGGTTTAACACTATAGTCTGTCCCACCAAGTTACTGTAAGCACTTTTCGCATAAAATCTCAAAATATATAAATACCTTGGCTTTCAACCCAGTTCCAATCAATAGATCATTTTTTTCCCAACCTTCCACCATTTATCCGAACCCTCGAAGTCAACCAGTGTATACACACGGCGGCAAATTCAAAGTCTACGGAGATTTAACATTGTCAAAATGGCCACCACTTCGGAAGGGGATCATCCATTGTTCGTAATTTTCCGTACGTCGTCGTCAGTAAGGAAATGACTAGCCTGGTTCCCTGTCCCTGTTTTGCTTCGTTTACTCCGCGTCACTAGGGCCAGGTGGAGTACAATGGATTCAGGGCAAATCTGCCCTGAATCTTAGTCCATTGTGACGTCCAATATGGCTGCTCTTCCGGTGAAAACGTTCATTGTGACGTCGTATTTTTCTACGTCGTCGACGTAATGTGTCATTGTTACGTTGATATTTATTTCCGTAGTTAACGGCAACGGCTCAAAAACCCACGATTTAGCGCGCAATGTTCTGACCAATCAAAGGAAAGCATAGATTGTAATCCACCTGGCTCTCCTGCCTTGGCAAGGATGAGACAGGGGACCAGGCTAGGAAATGACGTCACACACGTTCGGGAGTGCTCTATGGTTATCGACGTCCGAAAAACCTATAACGCCCGAGACTTCCAAGTATATATTTATTCTACAAGAAATTTTACTTCTTCAACAAACTTTCATACCCAGACTGAGACACAAGGGACCAAAGATTCATAAAAGGGTTAGTCACTGCATAAAGGCAAAGGGGTATGACTCAATTCATACGTAACATTTCGATAGAAAATCGAGACTAGGCTACTGCAAATTTAGCTCAAGTAAAATTAGCCAACACGTAACATTAGAGATCAATCAAAGTAATATCACTAGGATTAAGATTTTAAAAATTATAATTGCTGCCTTACCTTAACGTTTCACCTTAGCTTTCCTTATAAATCCAATTCCTTTACGTTTGTTAAAAAACTTTATTATATACCTAATTTGTATCACCCAATTTTACTGTTGAATTTACGTTATCACGTGACGTCGTGATCCGATTTTCCAGATCACCAACATGTTGTTTTCTGAATCCATATCACCACTCTTTGAAACTGATGACGTAGTACGCAGAAATATGACGTTATTTTTCTTGCGCGTTAAAAAGTCCCTTGTTATTATGCTTTATTTTATGGATAAATGTTATGCAATTGATCTCTAAAGTTTTCTTTTGCTATATTTTGCTACTTATGAAGGGGATATAATAAATTTATCATTATAACAGTAACTTGATCCGAAGAGCCGTATCACGTCTCGTTGACAGGCGCGGATCATCAGATCAAACTCGACGCTTTGCCTGTCAATTCGACGTGATACGACCCTTCGGATCAAGTTACTGTTATAATAATATATATGTAACACACGGTAAAATAAGTCATATTATCGTTTCTATGTCACAGTATGTGAACAAGTGATGTCCTCACATGCACATGCCACAGTATTTCTTGACTTTGTTATGCTTCCAACTCTTTGAACACATAAATCCTTCGTTGATATTTTATTTTTAATCTCGGTGCAAAACAACGTTTGTTGTCTGCATCAATTTAAACTACGTCACCAATGAATTTTGACCTTGCCCTTCCAAACCTTCCTGTAATGTATCGGTGTTAGGTAAATTCAGACCCAGGATATACATTTTTGTTTACCTTAAATATAACAGAATACCAAAATTTAAAATATTTCTATACACATAAAATTAAAATACATAACGCAAGTGTGAAGGATTATGAATTTTTAAAAAATATTATAATTTTTTTCCTTTCTCTATTTCAATAAAACAATTTAACAGAAAGACTTTTAATTTTTATGAGTTTTCAGAACAAAAAATTTCATTGCAGGAATCTGAATGGCTGCCTGGTGCAACTACAAGGTAGAAAAGCACAAACATGTACATTATACATATTAAGCCATAAGTACCTGCAGATACATATATATTGAAGGTATGAAATAATGCAGGTTTCTTTAGTTTGATTTTTGAGTCCTAGCATTTTTTTTTTCCTTTTGTATTTGTAAATTTTCAAAGTAAGTTTATTCATTGACAGTTCCCTAGTACGCAAACATGCATATATGCCTATATCATATACCTAGTAGTCTATCAGCTCTGATACACATGTTTTGGACTAGGTGAGACAGTGCCTTGTAAGAGCAAAAAAAAATTATCTTGTTTCCTGCTACCAGCCTGAAAAAAAAATTGGGTAGGTAGGCAGGAAAATTATTTTATTTTTTAATTTCTTTTTATTTTTGATATGAACTAATACAAAGCCAAATTAA
>NW_026922882.1:0-5000 GCF_032062105.1 Saccostrea cuccullata | reverse complement strand
TGTTTGTTTATTCTTTCAAATGGTGAGATAGTGCAGTATTACAGGTGCTTAGACACAGATTTGCAGTTAATATTTTCTCAAATTTTCTGTGAAATATCACAACTTATATAACAAGAGGCTCCTGAGCCACATCACTTATAATTATCTGAATAGCTTTGACGATGCATTGTCCTAACCCCTGGGGTCATAATTTGAACAATTTAAAATCTAGACTACCCCACAATGATTTTGCATAAGTTTCAGCTTTGCTTGCCTAGTACTGGTAATGCCAAAGAAGAAGATTTTTTTTATAGATTTTTCTTGTATATTTCAATGTAAAAGTTGGGTTCCCTATTGTAGTCCCACCCTACCCCAAAGGGTCATAATTTAAATAATTTAAAATCTACACTACCCCAGGATGCTTCTGCATAAGTTTCAACTTTTCTGGCCAGTAGTTCTTTGGAAGAAGATTACGAATGATGAGGGAAAAATGTAACATGTATTCACATCTGACAGGTGCTGAGCTTCAACAAATCATTCTCAATACATGTATTTAAAAGAGACGGGATATTTTGAAGATCTTGAATATTATATGGTAAACTTACTGCCTTTGTTATGCAAATCATCTTTACTTTAGTCAGGGTTTCTGGTCTGCTTCTCTCCTTATACTGCAGTGGCTAAATCAAGCTTAACATTGCTGAAAGAAGAGAAAGTGTTATAAAAGAGTACAGGACATCAATATCATTACAAACTAAAGTGTTCCAAGGAACACATATGTCACCTGCTTTTAGCTTCTTTAAAGATGTATCTATAAAATCTAAGAGTGGTCAGCTATTTTTATGCTACTAGCATATACAGAATGCAACCCTCAACTGAATAATTAAGTTGAAATCATCATAAATAATTATTTATCATTTTACATGTGTTACATGTTTCAAAGCAATTGTCACATTGCACGATCCACTTTGTGAGATTCCATCCCAATGTATTTTCATAATATTAAGATATCAGTTTTTGTGGTTTACTGAATATCATATAGTTTAAAAGAACAGTTTTATGAGCTCATAAACATGTATAAAATTAATGTTAATTATCAACATACATCACTCAATATTCAAAAGTCTTTAGTTAATTTAAAGTTTCTGGGGTATCTTTGTAAAGTAGGTCAAAGTTCAAGTCAACCAAATACAGTACTAGCAAATAAGGGCAACAATGTAAACAAATTTCTTTGATGTACTCAGACTGACCCATCAAAAATACCCCAACCCAATCATTTTTTCAGCACTTTGAATTTTTGATTTAAAAAAAAAATTGTTTTATTTATTAGAAATAGATACTGTTTCCTTTTCAAATTGTGGTATGTGATTTCTATTGGATGCTTTTAGATTAATAATTTTTTAACAATATATATTTCATCTGTCTAGATATCCAGTGTGTATTGAAAATATTAATAAAATTCTGTCGAGTCTGGAATTTTTTAATGACACTTTGATATCAATTTGATCAATATTATTTAACCAAAAAAAAGATAACTACCTACCCACCTTGAAAAATTGTGTGTCAGGGTACATCAAACAAAAATATTTTAATTATGCTCTACGGTTTTTAAAAACAAGTACTTTAAATGAAAAATTTGAAAATCTTGGAATTAAGGAAACAGAAATTTTCAAATTAAGTTCACATTTAAGCAGTATAGGACTTCACAGAAAAAAACAATGCTGTTGAGGCCTGCCCTCTCCCAACTTAGGATTAGGTTGGTATATAGGTAGATGAGAAAATTATTCTCAGAAAAATTACCAGTAATTATAAATTAATAATGTGTTCTCCAGAATACAAAAAAAGTTCATTGCTTCCTGGAGATAAAAAAAAAAAGTTTTGAGTCATTTTAGCCAGTTGGTTGGGACAGGGCAATCAAATTTTTTTTTCGAGATGACCAGACTGAGAATTTGAACTCTGAATATGTGCACGACAGCTAGTATTACCGGGTAATGGAAGATTCCCTCTGATGTTACATGTATATCAATTTTATTTTAAAGTCTGTACTCAGATGAAATGATTTAGCCTATCTTAACTTCTTGTGCTGATCAAACTATTCAGACATGTTCTTCTATTTAGTTTTTCTGTTTTCCTTTCATGAATACTACATATATAATTACTTTCTCATTTAAACTGCAAGGTCAAGACAAATCATTATTTTTAGAAACAGTATGTGCATATTCATCTACTTTATGCCTGGTTCTGCTAATTAATTCATCAATATGCATGCATGTACATTAATGACCATTATAGAACTCAATCCAAAGACTTGATGAAAAACTACATGCACATTTTAATATTATAAAAAGTTTTGAAAAATAATTCCAAAATGTGTCATCAACTGTTTTGATGTCCCCAGGGTGTTGATACTACACATAAATGAAAAAATAAAAATGCACTTTAGATCTCTAGCTTATTATTTATTTGCCAAATGCATGTAGTATGTACATGGAATGTTATAAATTGAAAATGAAAGTAGGAATAAAATTTTAAAACTTTAGTTACTAAGTTAACTAGGTGTTATATTCTTTTTGGTATTATTTCACCTAATTGTTTAACCATATTCGTGTTCTTTTATAATCATAGAAACACCCCTTTTCATTTTCCACACATGGGCTTACATTCAGACCGTTACTGAACACGAACGGTTAACCATGAGCACTAACAAGACAGCTGTTGTTCTAATGTCAGCAATATCACGCGTTTTGAAATATATTCATATTCTTAGCATTTGTAGACACTTCTTTCTTGTGTGTATATAAGCTAGGAAAACAACAACAGCTGCAAAAAGTACCATAGAATATATAAATAGCTATTCCACCTAAAAATTAAAAAAGAGTATTTTACTTCTAAAGCACAATAATATTATTTGTATGTGTGTAACTTAGTTATAAATAAAGAGATTTTCATTGGATGTTTGCTAATTAATATGTAAATTAGATCCATATATAGATAAAATTAAACCACTAATGTTACCAAAGAGGAATAACTCCAAAAAAATTTAATAACATTTTGAAGGTAACTCTGTAAGGCATACCTTATAGTCTGCTTCAAATTGTGCTATAACTGTGATCCAATTTTGCTCCTGTGTCTAAAATAGGAATTTTCATTTTTAAGTAGAAATTAATTTTTTTTTTCTAAATCAGCTCAATGTTTATTTTAAATGATATTAGAAATTTTTTTTTCACATACCTTTGAAAAATAAATTCCCTTCTTTGATGTCTGTATTGATTTCTCTTTCTGTTAGTTCAAATATGCTGCTGTCCGTCTTCTCGGTATCATTCCAGTACAGAACCTGAAATAAATATATATAAAGATATAAGTATATATATTTATACTCACTTGAATGGTTTATAGTAACCCTGAATGATGCAATCATAATAATAGCTGAAACTCATTTATGTCTTATTATGTTCCCCAAACGAAGTTGGGGAACATATTGTTTTACTCTGTTTTTTATGTTCCCCAAAACGGAGTTTGGGAACATATTGTTTTTACTCTGTTTCTTATTATTAAGGTCTTCCGTCTCCAACGGAAGACCTTATTGTTTTCGTTCGGTTTCTTTTTCTCTATTATTAAGGTCTTCCGTCTTCACGGAAGACCTTATAGTGATTCTATTGTTTCTTATTATTATTATTATTATTCTTTTTTTTGACAAAATTTTGTGCAGGCGATTTCTCGAAAACTATTCAGCGCTTTTTGATGAAACTTTCACAAAAAATGTGTCATAACATGAAATTGTGCATGCCGAAGTATTTTTGGTAAATTCGCTTTTGGTGCCAAGTTATGGACGATTTCCTGATTTTAAAATGCGATTTTGTCGCGCACATTTAGCGAAAAAGGCTGAAGATATGAACTGGAGACTTATTGGAGATGATAGATCATGACTTTGTGGTTTGCAGAATCGCCTTTTCGTGCGTCGTCATTACTTCCAGTCGTTACCAGGTGTACATTGAAAAAAAGTGTATTTTCTAACTTTTTTGTTTTTCAATATTTTTCATTTATTTTTGGTATGTTAATAGAGACTCTTCTTATAATGCTTATTATATAATTTGTTTGAATATTGATAAATCTAAACTCCAGATATAAGCATTCGAAAATCTGAAGCGGGTCCAAACTGGCGGCTGTCTCCGGTATTTCGCAATGGGGCAGCAGAGCGTTTGCTTAAACGATAAGGATAAATGAAATGTAAAGGAATACTTCGATTGTCACGTTGTTGTTACGTTGCAGTTCTATGTCAAACTAACGTCTTCTATAATTGGTTTTGGCTAGTTTCAAAGTAGAAAATGAAAAGACTAAATGTGCAAATGAAATTTGATATCTTATATCTTTTGTGCATCACGGAAAAACAGATCTTAAATCATACTTATAATTTATACTTTCTCAAAAAAGAATATCATGTTATATTGCAAGTTTAAATCTTAACCACTGTTTTTTTTTATATTCACACTTGTTTCATATTAAACTAATAACTAGGACAAAAATAAGAAAACGATTTTTTTAAAGATCGCTGCATGGAGTTTATTTTAGCATTCTTATCCCAAAGACTTTATTCAACTTATTGAGCATTAATGATATCTTATTCCTTGACCGTCGTAGGGAGAGCCATGTTCTTCAACCTTTTTCGATTAACTTATCGGGATAGTTCACTTTGGGAATAAACAGGAAATTGAAAAAAGTTAAAAAATCATAACCGTTTTACTGCTTTAGTGTTACATGCATATATACAATATGGAATTTGTAAAATGTGTTAAATATACATGTACTTTCTAATCGGCTCGGATCTACGGCTATAAGAAAGTTCTTTTTTAATTTCATTGAAGCTATCACTTTTTAATAGAACATTCCAGAGAAAAGCAGCAAAGATAAAATCCTGGCGTTTGGCGCTAAATTTTGAATATTGAACCGCCTTTCATAATTTTAAGAGAGAAGCACTGTTTTGTAAATATTTTCAGGTAGATGTAGAGTAGAGGTCCCGATAGCGT
>NW_026922881.1:0-20808 GCF_032062105.1 Saccostrea cuccullata | reverse complement strand
ATTATTTTTAAAATTGTATATATTTGTACAGTATACTGCTTTTATATTTAAAGGGCATTAAGTCGGATGTTCTGATTTGTGCCATATTGGGCCTATTAAAACGGGGAAGAATGTAGTAATAAAGGTTTATAAAATAGTTCGGGTTCGGGATTCATATAGTTCCTACGTCACAATCAGCTGATTTACTACCATATCAAGCCAGTTGTGATTGTATCCTGGATTGACAAAGACGTCTGACGACACTGTCCCGTCCGAGGTCCACAGCTCAGGTGGGTTGTAACTTATTGTTACCCCTCACCATTTTCACGAGTTGTACTAACTACATAGATTGTATTTCCTTATACTTACGCACTTCACAACAGTATTATCAAATATGGTTAAAAACTGCAGTGCCATATCTCAAAAAATTAGAGATGGTAACATCACCACTATCCCCTAGCACTCCACCCTCAAAATTTCAGACCCCAGGGTAGGGAACTTCGATGTCCCCGAGCCCGATGTTTATTCGTATAGTATTATATAGTAGGGCTGAAAACTAGAAGTCCATATCTCGGAAACTAGAGAAGGTACCATCACCATTTTTTCATAGAAGTGGTATCTGACCCTTAGTACCCCACCCTCAAAATTTCAGACCACACAGCTTAAGATAAAATTTTGAATTGCGAACTGCGTTCTAGAACGCAGTTCAATTTAATTGCGAACAAGAAATCTGTGAGCGAATGCTCACTAGTAATACCCCCACTCCGATGTATACACAATATACACAAGTTCAAGTACAGGCAGATGCACAGAAAAATATGAAGTTCAGACATCAGATTCATCTCCAAATTAATCCCACTATATGGCATGCCTCAACACAGAGTGTAATAAAATTTCAAGCATCTGCTATGAATAGCTAATGAGAAAACTGCGACGAAGATTGGTTATATATGAAACGGACAGACGCACAGGCAAACAGAAAGTTTACATCGGATTTGAACAAAAATGTATCCCACCTTGTGGCATGCCTCAGAGAAGATTGTGTTAAAATTTCAAGCATCTGTAACGAGTAGTTGCTGAGAAAACTGCAATTTTTTTTATGTATGAAACGGACAGGCGCACAAACAAATAGGAAGTTGACATCGGATGTGAACAAAAATGTATCCCAATGTATCGCATGCCTCAGAGAAGATTATGTTAAAATTTTAAGCATCTACGATGAGTAGTTGCTGAGAAAAGTGCGACGAAAATTTGTTATGTATGAAACAGACAGATGCACAGATAAACAGGAAGTTGACATCAGATTTACACAAAAATGTATCCCACCATATGGCATGCCTGAGAGAATATTGTGTTAAAATTTCAAGCATCTAAGATGAATAGTTACTGAGAAAACTGAGACGAAAATTTGTTTCGGACGGACACACAGACAGACACACAGGGTAAAACAGTATACCCCCCTCTCCTTCGGAGCGGGGGTATAATAACGAACTGCGAACTGCGCTCTAAAATCTGAACGCCATGACATTAGTCTTATGTTCTCTTTCGCTTCGCTCAGACGAACGTAAATTATTTCATATTCTTTTTACATATACAAAAACAACTCAAACACAGTTATAGAGGAGGCGACAATGTTAGCCAGATTCAATAAAAATGAATGGTACAAATATTAACGCGTCCTTAGGTGCGTCCACACATAAAAGCGCTTGCTTGCCGCATTTATTACACGTATAAATTTACAAACACGTGTCTTCGATGGTACCAACTCCTTTACCTTCCTTCTACAAAGTATCAAAAAAAAAAAATTGATCAAATATCACAGAACAAGAAGGTATTTTTACACTATGTTTATACGTGTCACTTGTTTTGACCTCCATAAGTGAATGTATGAACATAATTATGCCTCCCTCGCCGCCCAGGAAAAACCATAGAAAAAAACAACACTGATGTTGAAAAAACTATGGAAACCTGTAAGTCCGCAGCAATTGTGAGGTAAACAAAATGAATGGCGGACTCTTTCTACAAACCTTTAACTCAAAAGTGTCATTAATTATAATGTACAAAAAATTGACTTGTTTAAGTGGAGCTGTGCAAAATAAATATATATTAGAAATATCTGTAAACACTACATCAAACACAAATTGCCGCTACATGTAGCTATGAATCATTACAAAAAAGTTTTTCATTTATGAGAATATAGAGAAAAAAAATCTCGAAAACGATTTTAGCAGTTGTATTCCATATAGGCAAGCCCAGGATTGGTCCAACCAAAATGCTATGCAACTCCAGACTAGGAATGAGATCTACTTCAAAGAAACTAAGCATCAATCTACAAAAGAATTCTGTTCATTAAATAAAAGTAAAAGAAAATTGGAAAACTGATAAGTCGTGGCTAACTTCTGTCGAATGACAAAAGAACATAAAACACGAAGAAGGAGGCATATAAGGCGTGTATAATCCCCCGCTGTGAGACAAAATGTTTCTCAATTTTCAAAATTCACAAAAATTTATATTTTTTCTAAAATCACGTTCTCAGTAATGTCATCTTCAAAAGAAATTATTATTTTATTTTACTGAACGACTTATCATTTGATAATCTTTATTTCAAAGTTGACAGTTAAGCATATTTAGTGGAAAATGGGTTAAATAGAGCTATAAACAACGAATTTTGAACATGAATGTATGGAACGCCGTCACTGCCTTATAGCAGAACACTACTATACTGTGTCAACCTTCCATTACATTATGTCAACTCTTTATGACATTAACCCACACTATTATTGCATCGTGTTAACTTTCCTTTACATTATGTCAGCTCTTTATGACATTAACCCAAACTACTATTGCATTGTATCAACCTTCCATTACATTATGTCAACTCTTTATGACATTAACCCACACTATTATTGCATCGTGTTAACTTTCCTTTTACATTATGTCAACTCTTTATGACATTTACACACATACTACAAGTATGTTTCGTCAACTTGCATTTCGTTATGTTTACTTTTCATGAGATCTTAGTTTTTATTAACTGATGTGAAAAGCTCATGCCATACTGTGCGCACTATTCTACATTAGGTCGATTCACTATTACGTTATGCGAACACGGGTATCCTCGGCCTTTATATGAGCATAACGTATTTTCCGCGTTCCGCAAGCACTCTGAATGGCGGGAGAAATCTGTCGTAGAAGAGATTCTCAGCGATTGGGGAATGACATCTTTAAATGAAAACTTTAAGCGACAAATGATTGACGTGCAAAGCCTTAACACTGCGACTGTGAATTAACGTCACGTCGAAATTCAGTGGTGTTTACTTTAATCTCATAATTTTAAATAAATCAAATATTATGAGTCGTGCAGGAATCATTTTTTTCTTTTTATTCTGATTCTTTTTTTTTTTAATAAAAGTTTTAAACTTTGAAGGACATTGCATTAGTTTCACAATAAGCTTAGCTGAATTAAATTGAAAACTTTTTTCTATAAAACTATAAAGCATGAGAGCTTCTCCGCTTTCCGCCCTTGGTCTCCAACCATATACCGCCCCCCTACCTTGTTCCAGATTCCCATATCTGCCACTGATATGTGCCCATGCATGTATACTAAGGCATATTCAAATGACTTAGATGAGCGACTGGTAGATTTTTGTAATAGAATTCTGGCCCTGGAATGATTTAAAAGAATTACTAACTCCAGGACGTAGCATCTTTTTTTGAAAGAGGAGGTCAGCCAAAAAACTTGACAAGCCAAGAAAAGAAGTCCAAGCCCGAAAATCCTATTTCGGAGGAGAGGGGTCCAACTTCGATCAGTCCTATTTTTTTCCAGATATATTACAATACACTTAGTGGATTATACTTCAACAAAAAGTGGGGGTGGGGGCTGTACAGTTTCAATGAACATTACATTTTCTATAGTAAAGTTATGTCTGGGAAAAGAGGGGGGGGGGGGGGTATATTATGTGCCTGTAATTTGTCCTAATCAATCAGGACCCCCCCCCCCCTTCTTACCAGTCATTAAATCACGGTCGTCAACATTCATTATATACTAGATATACTAGACAGCTTTTAGATAATGTAAATGTTTTTTAACATCAGGTAATGAACTTTTGGAATCAACATGATAAAGAGTTAACACAATATAAAGATATTTTTAAATCACGTAAGAAAGAGTTGACATAACGTAATTATATATTCACATCACGGAATGGAGTTTTGACATGATGTAATAAAGTATTGATATAATATAAAGATATGTTCACATTATGTTATACACTTTTTACACCACGTAATAAAGCACTGATATAAAGGTAAGATGTGTTCACCTCACATCATGATGCCCTCGCCGTAAAATAAAGATAAATCCATATCACGTATTAATGCTTTGATATAATAGAAATACACACTCTCAAAAAGGAACCGGCTTTTGACTTCGTGTAATGATAAGTTTAATTATAAGACACAATTTACTTGACGTAATACAATTTTGACCTCACATATTAAAGAAATGAAATGATGTAAAGAAAAATTCATTTCATGCAAGAAAGTTTTAACACAATGTAAACACATTATCACTTCATATAATGAATTATTTACTTCCAGTTATGAAGTGCTGACGTAATGAAATTATGTATTTACTTCATGTAATGCAGCATTGACATGATGTTAAGATATATTTACATCATCTCATAAAAAATGGACATAACGTAAAGATATGTTCACATCACGTAATGATAAATTGACATAATAAATGCATAGTTGTAGGCTCTAAGGCAGTGATGGCGTTCCATATAAGGGCATTTAAAGAATGGAGGCGTACAAGGTGAGGACAATCCCCCGCTCTGAAAAAAGACATTTCTCAATTCTAAAAGTAGTATATTTTTCAAAATTTTATGGTTTATATCATATTTTATATATCAAATATTGTATTTCATTATTTTAATAACTTATGAATAATCTATTTTTACTCATGTTTTTAAGACATTTGAAAACAAAAAAGAAAAAGCTTCATGTGTGATTCGAACTCTCTCCATAGCGCAGGTTTGGCTCAAGACCAACCGCTTTAACCACTAAGCTACGAAGTATATGCATTATTGACGTCTTTCAGTGTGATTTAAATGAACGGGTTTGTTGAAGCGTAATTTTTTTCAGAAAAGTTCGATTTTCATATAGAATGGGTTCAGATTCCATTTTTTGGACAAATGAAATAGATTTCACATTTACGTTTCCATCATTTAAGCGTTCATGAAGAATGGAGACTTGACCCATTCATATGGAACGCCATCACTGCCTTATAGCCTACAACTAATGTCATAAAGAGCTGACATAATGTAAAGGAAAGTTAACACGATGCAATAATAGTGTGGGTTAATGTCATAAAGAGTTGACATAATGTAATGGAAGGTTGACACAATATAATAGTAGTGTTCTGCTATAAGGCAGTGACGGCGTTCCATACCCTTAGACCGAATCACCGCATGCCGCAAAATAGACCCCAGAAGATATCTAAATTAGTAAAGAATATAGGTGAGATAAATAGATAATACCAACGTCATACGTACTAATTCGATAACCGAATCAACACACACGCCTCCCCGCACACCAAAGCAACCAGATTCGACCCCCCTCCAGGAACACCAATTTGCCCCCAAAACATTATTAATGTTACCGAAAAGAAATTTATTTATGTTCTCTTTCGCTTCGCTCAGACGAACATAAATTATTTCATATTCTCTTTACAAATATAAAAGCAACTTAAACACGATTATAGAGGAGGCGACAATGTTAGCCAGATTCGAATTAAAAACGTCTGAGGGAAAATGTAAAGAAAAAAATACGTGATTTCAATACCGTTTATTGTACAAATAGAACCTTTTCTGTCCTGTGACAGTCCTTAACCTAACCGTCCTCTGCTGTTTCACTCTTCCACCGTCCATGAGCCTTCAAGGATATATCAGGGATGTCTGGATTGGCTGCGGCTGAAGAACCTCCTTGTCTAAGTAGATGAACACCAAACTTTGAAACGTCCTCTCCAACATCTTTCAATGACTTTAAAAATAAGTTCTCTAACACAAGTATAAGATATGGCTTTGTTACTTTTTACAGGCTTACAAGAATTACATATTTTGAACTATTTTAATGACCTGAATATAATGTCGTAAGACTCTTTCTGAATACGAATCAAATTAAAATAATTTAATAGAACATAGAACAGGACACAAATCAGAATTGAGTTTTGCAACGTGAGCAATGTTACCCCTTCTGTATATGTCAGTCTTGGAGCTTCTAATTTGAATTTCCACATGAGTATCGTAAAAGGTATTATCTGATCTCGTAAGCCTTAACTAACATGCATTTGAACTTCATTTTGGCTCTCAAGTCATTCAATCACATACATGTATGTGGCTCTCAGCCTATGAAACATACAATGTATCTTAATCCTGGCTCTCAGCCAATCAATACACATATCAGGCTCTCAGCCGAACATACGCATAGGCTCTTAGCCAATCATACACATAGACTCTCCCCCAATCAATGCACATATCAGGCTCTCAGCCAATCATTACACATGTCAGGCTCTCAGCCAATCATTACACATATCAGGCTCTCGGCCAGTCGTTACACATATCAGGCTCTCGGCCTATCATTACAAAAATTAGGCACTTACCTTACGATGCAGAATATCAGTCCTGACTCCCAGTCAAAATTATGGATTAATGTCTCAATATCAGAACATAAAACACAAATGCACCTGAATAAGTCTAAATATCTAAATTAACATGAAGTACTATAACGTTAGGGAAAATTTTCACTCCAGCGAAAACACTTTCTTATCAGATCCTGCAGTGAAAAAAAGTCTTGGTTTGTCATATTCAATAGAGCAAATCAAAAAGTCTTTAAATTTTCCATCTGCATTAACCAGCATAGTTCAAAAAAAGCGAAGATATCCATTTGGCACAAGTGTACCATGCACTTTACACAGACCTAAATGATAAATAACGTATGGTACACAATGTAAGCAAAATTAAGAAATGTTCTTTAACTGTTTGTACATTTACATGCTCTTTTTTACAAAACAAATTATTATATGATTGAATAATTTTCATCTCTCTGATTGGCTGATATCTAACTATGTTAGAAAAATACTACGTTGTATTGACCTGCACGTGACGTTCCAGGTGAATACAAGAATTTATTTCCTCTACATTGATCTAAAAATAGATCGGGGAATTCCAATTTGATACAAATGGTTTAAGAAAGCTAGTTAAACGACTATGATTTTTTTTTTCATGTGAACCAAACATAAGCGAATATATATTTTCAGGTGGTAAAAGGGGACGCAGGGGCCCCCTCCAACACTTTTACTGAACAACAATTTTTACTTTTTGGCTGTCAGTTTTCTTCGATAATACTCCTTCCTTTCAAAATCTGTCCTATAAAAAAGACTGAAACTACAATTTTTTCATGGCAACTAAAATTGTTAAAAAAAAATTTCAAATTGATACAACTGGTAAGGTTTATTTACATTTTACTTTTGCTTCTCTCTTGTATTTGGCTAGGACTTAATTAAATGCAAACAAGTAATGAGCTGTATCATTTTATCAGTGATTCATACAATAAAACAATTATTGCTGTTTTTGAGGTCAATACAATGATCTAGCCATCTGAGGAGTACAATATTCACCGAGCCCATGATTTAAATCATTGTATTGACCTCAAAAACAGCAATAATTGTACAATATCTTTCACCACTTTAGGTATATTGATTATCTGTGGAGGGCCCTTATACTCACTGGCCACATCCCAGCCGAACTTATCTGCAATTCTTATAACTTTTTTCAGGTATTTAATATGAAGAACAACTTTTTGACTATTTTGTTAGCATTCAAAACATCACTTAGTCAATATATTTATCAATACTTTAAAAGTCACTTTTTAAATCTGTTAAAAACTTGTACCTTTCTTTGTCATGTTTCGACTTGAAATCAGCAGAACTTTCTCTGAAAACGAAAGTTGAAATTTTGACTTCTAACTCCTTTATGTTCTCGGCAAACGCTGCATCTAAACTGCAGGGGCGTAGACAGGTCCTCATTCAAAATTTACGAACGTTTGCGGGTAAACTCATTGTTGTTGGACGCACCTCTATTTTGGTCGTGAGTAACACATATTCCCGGACTACCGCGTGGAGATTGCTCGCCACCGTCTGAATCGGACATCTTTAAATCTAACTGATAAGTCGTGGCTAACTTTTGTCGAATGACAAAAGAACATATAAAACACGAGTTTAAATGCCCTTAAACCGAATAGACCCCAAAAGATATCTAAATTAGTAAAGAATATAGGTGAGATAAATAGATAATACCAACGTCATACGTACTAATTCGATAACCGAATCAACACACACGCCTCCCCGCACACCAAAGCAACCAGATTCGACCCCCCTCCAGGAACACCAATTTGCCCCCAAAACATTATTAATGTTACCGAAAAGAAATTTATAGGCAAGCTTTTTGAAAAGCTGTTACTTGTATAACATAATTATACTTAATTGGTAGCTTATTGCTAGCTCTCAAAGAATTATTTGCAATCCCCTCTATCGTAAATATATTAAGAGCAGAATCAGATGTAACTCACCCAAATCAGCAATGTTTTCTTGATTATTGTCTGTTTAAATTATTGCGTTCTTTTCTCCTCTAGCACGCCCATTGGAAATACTTGGGAAAACACCCGGAAGTTTAACTTTCGATTTAGTATTGTACATAGTTTAACTGACTTGCCTGTCTGATATCTGCGATATACATTTCGTGCGACAGGGAATGTCAGTCTAAGAATTTAGAAGGTGGTTAAGAGTTGACCTATTGGCTTTATGTAACATAATTAAAAGCTAAATATTTAGTCGATTTCTTTCTCAAAAAATTCATTAATGTCCCCATCAGGCTAAACCCTCTAACAAGCAGATGAAACGCATCAATCAGCATTTTTTTCTTTTTTTCCTGTGTAAATTACTAGTATTGCGTTCTTTTCTTTTCTTTTTACCCGCCCCTTCGAAATAGCCCCGAAAGTTACACTTTCGGTTTAGTTAGAGAGGTGGATTTAAGAATTTTGGAGGAGGGTCAGATTTGAGCTTGATGTTAGATCTACAGTAGCTAAGATAAATACATTATATTATAAGGATGAATGATAGAGAAAAATGTTTGCTACCAATATTTAACCACGCTTACTGAAGAGTTAAAAAAAATACGTGTCATTGCAATTCTAAAGGACATACACAACATACAATTATACGTGTACACACAAACTGTCATTGTCGCAGGCCATGTTGAAATAGAATGGACACAAAACCGGTTTTCAATCGCATCATCTCGGGTCTTTCCGTCAGAGATCGGAAAAACAACCTCGAATGTATTAACATCGCCGGATGTTAAAAATTTATACATTTCCTGTTTAGTCAAATATAGGATAGGGGGAGTTAGAAGTCCCTTTTATAGTTTATTTTAGGTAAAATCATTACATTGAATAATGTTAACTTCATATTCCACAGATAAAAGGTCTCCATGCATTTATTTCAAAGATCGTGAAAAAGGAGGGTTGTCATGGCGTCTACCATATACATTCGAGGTCGTTTTTCTGCTAGTCGGAAAGGCCCGAGAAGTTGCGATTGAACCGGGTTTGTGGAAATAGAATTGACACAAAACCCGTGGCTTGCGACGATGACAAACTCTATATTGTACATTCTCCAATGATAATTTTCTAAGATATTCTCGATTTTTAATCATAGTATTATAAGATAAGTTTTAGCTTGTATTGCCCCAAAAGAAATTGATTCAGAGGAGATGTATATAATTACCATGCAGGCATCATTAAATCGCAAAGTAATCCTTTAATGATTGGAACTTTTAATTATGCAAAGAATGAGAAATTAAAGTTAAACAGGTAGATAAGTAATTTATGTTGAAAACTATACGTAATGTACATCGCATTACGCTTCAAAGAAAGATAAAGACTTTCAATGGCTTTTATTAATCCTCTGTACTCACAGATTTGGGGCATTTGTTTCTGTCCTGTCCGTCCGTCTGTATCTCTGTCCGCAAAAACTATAATCTTGGCAATAACTTTTGAGTTGATGGGGCTATAACTACTGAGCTAAACCCATATGTTCTGCCTTTGAAGTGTTTCTTTATATTACAGTATAGAATCATGTTTGCTGCAGCTAGCACAATTTTGAAACGAAAGTAACAGGCATGTAGCAACAGGGAGGGGAGGCTGTCATTTTTTAGCTCTACTGGTCAGAGACCAGAAGAGCTTATGCGATAGTAATGCGTCCGTCGTCCGTCCGTCTGTCTGTCTGTCTGTCTGTCTGTAAACAATTTTTCAAAATGCTACTCCTCCTACAGTTTTGATCCGATTTCAATATAACTTGGCACACAAGTAGACTACACTCAGATACATAATTCTGTGCATCGGTTTTTGATTTCGATGAACGGTGTTGCCGAGGTTACTAAAAATAGAAATTTCTGTGAAATTCTTTCAAAATGCTACTCCTCCTACAGATTTGGTCCGATTTCAATATTACTTGGCACACAAGTAGACTACACTAAGATACATAATTCTGTGCATCGGTTTTTGATTTCGATGAACGGTGTTGCCATGGTTACTAAAAATAGAAATTCCTTTGAAATTCTTTCAAAATGCTACATGTACTCCTCCTACAGTTTTGGTCTGATTCCTATATTACTTGGCACACAAGTAGACTAAACTAAGATACATAATTCTCTGCATCGGTTTTTGTTTTGATGAGTGGCAAGGATCATTTATCTATTTATTGCTGTTTTAAAGTTTCAAGTCGCAACTGCTACTTTTATCTTCCTTTGTTTTAAGTATAAACCAGTAGAGCTACAGTCTCGACAGAGACTTCTGGTTTTCGATTAAAATGCAATTTTTAAAAATCTTTAACGAAAGGTCTCTGACTTCTTTATTGCAATAAGGTCAAAAAAGGATGATGTAGTAGTGTATGAATAAAATTTTGGTACCGAAAGAGTTGGAATTTACCCCCACGCTACAAAATAGGATAAATATCAAGATGGAAAATTTTGCCAGTTGTCCTTTTTTGTCTTTTTCTCTATTTTTGCTTGTGAGGTTTTTATTTTCAGGTAAGTTGATTTTTCTGGAGTGAAGCGAACCGAAAACCCTTCAACATACTTAATGGGTACTGAAGCTGAGATAAACGCCACAACAGCCTTGTTTGTGACAGTATCTCATTATCTCCTATTGCGAATAAAGACGATTATATTATTATCAAAATAACCTATTCTATTTTCTGTTTTTTTTCTAATAATTCTATATTCAACACAGTATTTTAATATCATGTTTGTTTTTCGTGAGTAGAAATGTTCAGCTCCTTGGTCCGTGTTTGACCTCTTTGTAACAGCCAATCATATGTTACAATGGACAGGTATAGCCGCCTATCACCATAAAGAAACATGGAATATATATATATCCATATGACAAAGCTTCCATATGTGTGAAAAACTAGTTGTTATGTTAGCGTTTGCGGCAGTGCGCGCGTGGGCACCTGGCTTGCCTCGCGACGACTGGAAGTGACACACGCGGCTTCACGAGCGAGGATACCAGCGGAGGGAACTAGGAGAAGACTGACCCCTCGGGAATAAGTGGATTAAAGGTAAGTAAAAAAGGGGGGTAGGGAAGGGCAAGGTGTGAGGTACACCTTAGTGACGTAATCAGTACTATTTCACAAATCAGACTCACGTCGAGGTGTCGTATTAGAGATAGATATTGATCGAAATTACATATATGCTTTGTTTTACTTCTGCAAGTAAAATGTTGATTTTCGTGAAAAGAAAAAAGTAGAAACTATATGCCTCTAAAATCTTTAAAATAAGACCTGATATTGTTTTTTTTAATTGAGCGATTGTATTTAATGCTAATTAAATGTCACCCTTTATGTAATATAATATGAAGATATTTTTATTATGTTTAAGTATTTTTTGCCTTTGTGTCTTAGGAAGTGGGAAGCTTGGAGTATTTATAATGTCATAAATTGGTTTTTACTTTAAAGAAAATTTAAGGTAGGCAAATTGTTGCAGTGTACATATGTTTTGTTTGATTAAGTCGACATTGATTATACATTTTTACTTACATTAATTTATTGATGTGTCTGTTCAGGTGGTCATCCCTGTTCCGTCATCGTTAAAGAATCCACATTCAGGTTTCAGCATTGTATAAGTCCTGTATTTCTTTTATTTTCGGAGTAGGGGGCTTTTTTTCACCCGTATGATTGTATCGTTTGTGGAATTTACTTTATTCATTCATCTCTAATTCTTATATATTTTAACTTAAAACGATAGGGGTAAAAATGATTTTGCTTTATTTGTTTGTAAAACACAATGCTATAAAAAACGGGGGGGGGGCAGACTCCTTTTTCATGTACGTTTATATAAATGTACGTTTTTCAGACACTTTTTGGTATTTGCAAAAATTCGAAAGCTCAGATTCTGTAAAATTCTATCAGGATTATTAGGAAGAATGGATTTGACAAGGTCACCTTTGACAAGATCAAAAGCAGGAATTGAGTCTTACATAACAATACTATCGAACACCCTCCAATAACGATATAAAATGTCAACAATTGCAATCGTAAAGTATAAAATAGCTATGGGAAGAAGATAAGGATATTTATGATTAATGTTAGAGTGACATAAATTGTCAGTGACGAAAAAAAGTACCAATATCTGATTGCCTTAAGCTTTTGAAACACTGTGTAGGGCGACATTAGAAGGTCGCGTAGTTAGATCCACGCCATTAAAACAGTATCACATTCTGAGACACAAATTAGTCTGCTTCCCTAGGCTACAGAAAACTTGATAGCGCGGGGGAGGTAATTATCATCTTTAGGAATAAAAAGGTTACCAACACCATTAAGATCCAATCTTCTGACTCCAGGCTTTGTGTGAGTAGAATTCTTTCCGTACTTGATCAAATCCACCTCGCAGAATAGATTTTATTCCATTGCTTACTTTTAAGGTCGCCTTACAGTCGGTTGTAGATCAATTTTACACCTGTTTTATTTTCTACGATTAAGGCCGTTTCGCTGAATATGTTTTACTTGACTGCTTAATGAAAGGTCACCTATCTGGTAGTTTCGTACAAGTTTGTTATTTTTGAGGTCGCCTATATCATTAGTTTCGTACTTGACTGAGCTTTATTTAAGGGGGACGGGTGATCTTTTATCTGAGTGGCAAACCGGCAGTCAGCATCATATAGATAATTTAAATTAAAAAGCGCCAAATTAAGGTTTTTAACGATTCAAAGAACATTGTCATCCAGGCAATAACCTTCATATTTTGTATGCTAGAATTCATTGTCAAGTTAGAGATAAAAAACAAACAGTGATGAATTCAACGTTTTCTTGAAAACCAAATCAAGTATATGAAAACATGAACACATGCAGAGAACTGCCATATATGACTTTATTTTGGAAATTATATGAAAAGGTTTCAATATTTTCAAGTATATTATACCTTTAGGCATGTATGTAAACTCCAAAAACTGTTTTTATTTTGGATTCTTAACAACTCCCCTGATACTGAATTGCAACCATCATACAACCTCTACAATGAAACTGGATGCAAGAAGCCTTCAGGCCTAAAATGAAAATTTGTTTGTTTGCAGTTGCCTACCGACCCACTGAAAATGCACCCGACCCAAACTTTTTTTTTAGCCATTCAGTAAATTAATTTTTTTTTCAGGATATTGAAACTGCTTCATTTAAAATTTTTGACTACTGTTTTTATCAATAAGTGGTTTATAACAAGAGTTGAACTTATTCATCTTTAGTAGGTCTATGAAAAACTCTATTATTTGTTATCTAACAAAAATCTGAAAAATTTTCAAAAAAAAAAAAAAAGAAGAAGAAAATTCAATGCCTACCCACCTACCCAGTCAAAAATTATAGGTCGGCAACTGCAAACAAAGAATTTTTCAAGCTTGGCCTCACGTAAAGGTTCAGTTAAAGCTACGATTTAGACAAAATGAACATCTCCATTTATTGGTTACCATAAAAACAGTTTTCTTTTCTTCATCAAACACTATCAATAGTTAACTACTGGTCTCTCAGATTTAAACAATATGGAGGATTCGATGTTATTTTAACTGATGGTCTCTTAGATTTATACATTATGGGTGGATACAATATGTATGATTCACAGGCTTTTGGATCGCTTGGGAAAAAAAATTGTGTGTAAAAAATTTTTTTTTTTTTCAATGTATATACAATGTATGTTTGTACATTTAAGAGAATAAATCATTGTCATTGTCATTGTCATTGTCATTCAACACCTCAATTTTTTTTCTAAGCGATCTTAAGGCCTGTGGTATGATTTGATGTTCTTTTTAATTGCTGGTCTCTCGAACGTACACAATTTCTGGGTGATTCAATGCTATTTTAATTGCTGGTCTTTCGAACGTATACAATATGGGTGATTCGATGCTTGTTATTTACTGCTAAGTGGTCTCTTGGATTTATACAATATGGGTGATTCGATAATTTCAATGCTGTGTAAACTTCACAATTATCCTATTTATTAGAATGATATTGCCATATTCTTACTTGCGTAAGATCTTATATTTTAAGTTTTGGAGACTGAGATGAAAACGAAGCTCGTATGAAAAACAGACGGACGGACATACTAATTACTATATACCCTCCCTATTTTCAAGCTGGGGGTATAACTAGAGGTATTGTAAGCAATAAGCTCACTAAAAGATATCCCCCTCCTCCCATATGAATATAATGGCAGTGTTCTGTTTTGCTCTGGGAAACTCAAAATATGTGTCGAATCAAAAAGTAAAACAGGAGGTCACCATGGCAATATGTAATAAAGATTCTGTGAAAGTTTCATTAAATTTGACTTTGTAGTATAAGAGTTGCGGATAAGAGATGGGTACCCAAAAGCGTAACAAACAGACGGACGGAGGGACATACCTATTACTATATACCCTCCCGCTTTTCAATCAAGGGTATTAAAAGGGGACTGGATCTGTTAAAATATGGCAAATATAAGTTCCTGACTTTAGTTTTTGCAATAGCATTTCTAATCATTACTAATTTTGTGATTACAAATTATGCTTGTATCTATGTTATGCCCCCAGTTGACCATGACTGGCAAATAAATTCTATTCGAGCATATTGGTATTACATCACAATATATCCAGATGGTCGTTATATACATGTAGTTGTCTGAGGTTTTAAAATGAAACAGACACAAGAACTATCGATAATTTATAAGAGAAACTTGCTGATTCCGAGGCCAAATGTCAAGGTCACAAATTTCTATTTTGTGCTTAAAATATTTTCCAGATAAGCTGAAACTTAATCATTCTTTTAGTTGAAAAAAACCCCCAAGATCAAGAGGTCAAAGAACATAAATTCATATATGTGCTATCCAATGGTTACTAGATTCATTTAGATACCATCTATTATGAAAACGTGACCAAAATTGATTTGACTAAAAAAAAAAAAGACGTCAATAGTAATTAAACAACAAAGCTTTATGATAAACGTGATGACTTGAAGTTCAGTTTCAATCGTCAACTTTCCCTTAGTTATCTAGCAATATAACTTTAACCATACGGGGTTTATCTTTCTCAGTTGATTCGGTATGCAAGATCATCTCTACCTATGTACAATTTCTAAAACGAGCTAATTACCGGTAATTGATAAACAAGAAAATCAACAATCTCGTTTAAAAACACCATTCGTTAGTCTCTACGGTCGATACAATGACCTTGTCGGCAAAAACTATTTATCATTAAGTTATATTTGCTAACTAACGTTTTTCTTAACCATTGTTAGACCCTTATTTACACACTGAATTGTCGACTGATTTTTCCGTTATTTCCCGATCATAACAAGGAGCACAATCTGGTGCGACCGGTCGGCAGTAGATGCTCACTCGTCCATGGCACCTGATTCCACCTCTGATGTTTTAGAGGCCCGTGTTTGCTCTGCTCCTGATATGTATTTTGAGCTTGGATACTGTTCGTTATCTCCATTTATTTAATTTTCAAGGGTCAAAGAATTATACCGTGTTACACATTGCTTCTGACTAATATATAAAAACTTCTCTCTTTAAGCTGGGGACATAAGTTTATTGAATTTCGTTATTTCATTTAAAGAATGCGTGACAGATTGATTTACATGCAACTTGTGTGTTGCCTTAAATAGCAAAGTGATATAAACACGTTTATTTCTGTCATCTGCCAGGTGTGTTACAATATGTTACAGGTATGTATCAAACACAACTAGTGCCGTGTATAATCAATAAATCAAGCAGACGCCAATTGGGTTAATTAAAATCGTCTTATCAAATATTTTCTATTTTTTGTCAGCTTCTGAACAGTATTTAAAAAGGGATTGTGTAAATCCTGAACAAAAATATTGTCCGATTAGGTATGGTCCTTAAAAATGCAGCCGCTAGGTAGTTTTTATTCGATGCTTTCTGTAAGTTATATGAAACACCTCTGATTGATGTGAAGTAATCCTTCTTTCTTTAGACTTTTAATTTGCTTTTTATATTCAGAAATGAAATAAGTCTTTTGTTTTTAGACCATCAGATCATGATGTGCTTCTTTCCAGTACTGATGTGAAATAATTCTTTTTTTCAGAGCATCAGATGTTCTTTGTGATGTGTTATGGCGCACGTGTTCAGAAAGGTAAACAAGTAAATCTCTGATTACAATTTTACTTCAAAGTTTCTTTTTTTTCTTTTTTTCTTCTTTTTTTTTTTTTAGATTTTTTGCTTGATTCCGCCGCCATAAAGGTGATTTGGAGTTAATATTTTCTAAATTTTTCTGTAAAATTTCATGACTCAGATGCTATAGCATTTTATACCAAAATATAACTTAAGAATTTCAGGTAGACACATCCTTGCACTTTCACAAATTTTAATTTTATTTTTAATACTTAAGAAAACGGCCATCTTTTATTGTATTATGAAAAATATTCAAACTATAATCCAGAAAATTCAGAGAAGAAATACGAAAAATTAAGTCAGTTCGTGCTCAACGGTTCGTAAAGAGTTAAGCAAATGAACACACCTGGTGAGTCGTAAACATTAAGTTTACGTTTCACAGGTGTAATTAATTTGTTGAAATTTTCAAAGCTTTCGAACATTTCAACTCTGAATTTTCTGGATTATAGATATTATAATATTGTTCATTATTACACAAAAATATCACTTTTTTTTCTTAAATATTATGGATCAAGTTTTTAAAAATGTGTGAAATTGCAAGGATGTGTTAACCAAACGCGTCCGGGAATTCGTAGTTTCAGTAATTTCAAAAAAAAAATTCTTTTAATAAAATGTTCGTATGAAATGCTACAAATCCTCTCTCTCTCCAGACAAAGTTGGCTCGTCCAGGGGACAAACATGCAAGATGTGAGAGTCCGGAAGAACCACCGATCCCTGACCTTTCTCACTTGACCCCGGAAGAGATTGATATCCTTCAGAAGGTCATTCAACGACAGGAAGAGTTCGAGAATGAAGAGGCTTCATGTATCTGGTAAGTTTCTAGTAAATGATGCGTCATGTATTTTATGAGCACTCATGTATCATGTACGTTCAACATGGATCTGGAAAGCAAAGCTTGAATCAGGTAAATATGTCATGTATCTAGTATGTGCGTTATGTATCTAGAATGTGCGTTATGTACAGTTTATCTGCTGGTAATTATGTTGCGTATATGGTAAACACGTAATGTATCAAGTATATACCTTATGTATCCTGGAAGTACTTTATGTATCCTATAAGTAGGTCATGTATCTCGAAAGTACGTAATGTATCCTGTAGGTACGTCATTTCGTTTTCTTTTAAGCATCTTGATCTTACAAGACGTAATTTTACGTTTGTCTTATATCTTATAAGTACGACATCTTGTAAGTGTCTTGTAAACTTGAATGCTCCATATGTTTCTGGTAAAATTGAACGCCATGGGTCTTGTAATCTTGAACGTCGTATATCTGGTTAATTTGAACGTCTTGTATTTGATTATTTTGAACTTTAGGGCCATCCGGCAGCAGTTGGAGCAGTATGAAGATGCTGTACGGGCTCAAGGCAGCGGTAAAGGTCGCCTTAAGCACATCGATCTACGTCTGTGTCGATTATGCTTCAAAACAAAATTCGCGGATGGCATCGGACGCCTGTGTCATGACTGCCGGAAGAGAGTTTGTCAGCGCTGCGGGGGTTTCACTAAAGGTCGCTGGGATCCCAAGAAAAAGAAGGTAAAGTACGCTTTTTACATGATTAATTATTGGAGCTTATTCGTTGATCTTTAAAATTGTATCATGACCTAGATTTTTTCCATTGATTTTGGCAATATAAAGCAATTGATGATTGTGTTAAATATGTCACAAATGTTATAAACATTTTGATATTCGATGATAAGTATATATTTCTTCCAAGTTTTCTAGGATTACTATTAAAGCCCATTGAAACCGTTAAAATCAAATCAGTGTTTCGTAGGGGTGCTATTTTTCTGAGAATAGTCTATTGACACTCGGAGCTCCTCTGGTGGCTCGTACTTTGGACACTAACCTCGGACGTCAAACGTGTTCTACCATCTTGATTATTCGGTCATGTGATCTTGTTTGAATTTCATTCAAATGTTATACTTTTAAAATCCTAGTTACTTTGTGGTACAACCAACGCCATTTTCTTGCCTTCAAAGACAACTAGCACATGACTGTAGTTAAAAGCAATATACAGTGAAGAATTAGATAAATTAACAAACCCTTTCGACGAACGTTATGCAGAGCGAAATATGAAATGAGTGACAAAGCAGTTTCCGGCGGAGAAATGTAAGGATCTAATGCGTATTACTCCACCTATCACATCTGAGGTTTGAATGGAGCGTAGCGGAATCGGCCGAGGATTGCCGATTGGTCTATTGATGTGGATTTTATTTGTGCATTTTGATTTGGATATTGTTTGTCCCTTTTTTGTTGCTGAGCTATTAAATATAAGCAAATTCCACCATTCGAAAAGAAAAATGTAGCGAAAATTAAAACAAAGGGTACTCCGCTCACTAAACGCCATAATTGGATTTTACATCTTAAAAAGTTTTTGGCTCTTCAATTTTTTATGGAGGCTGGTCCTCCCTTTTTGAAAACTGCTACTAGTAGCCTGCAAACTGACTTAAAAAGGAATTTTGGAATATGAATTGGTCAAGTTTCCCTAATGCATGCTTACTTAAGTGCGTGAAAATGGTAAACAAACGTGTAGTATGAGTGGTAAACATCCGCATATGCTCTGGAAGTTGTAAACATTCGAACACGCATAGAACGTGGTAATAAACGAACTTGTATTCAGCAAAGAAGTAAACATACAAGCGTGCATTTAGAATGGTAGAAATACGAATGTGCTATGAGATTTGAAAGTGGTAAAAATACATATTCACATTTTAATATTAAGATAGGGTGATAAAAATAGCAAAAAAGTTTTGTGTTCAAAACATGTAAACCTGTAGTGATAGGGGTTAAAGTACAATTATACGGTAAGTAACTTTATGAATAGGCAGGAGGGAAGGTTTCCAAACAAATTGTTAACTAATAAACAGACATTGAATAAGTCACGGGTATCTGAAAGAGTTAAAAGTATTGAACATAACAGTGTATATACACTATGCAGCAAGACAACACAGAGAAAATGGGTTTGTTGGTTTGATTGTTTTTCTTTGTTGGTTTGTTGGTTGGTTGGTTTGTTTGTTTGTTGGTTGGTTGGTTTAACCTCCCTTCAAAATTTTCCCATCATATTCAGACCTAACCACGTGCATGTGCCAGCAGATAAAAAAGAGGAAACAACCTAAACAGAAATTCATGTGGACTAATCATCGCAAAATAAGATGAGATATACATGATATACGTATACAAATCATAGGGGCTTGTCTTCCGGATTGATAAATGTAAAATAATTTTTCAAAAATTTGTATCTACATTAAATACACTCTAAAAATTGCTTTAATAAAGATTCTGTTAATTTGATCAGGCAGAAAAATAATGTTTTAAAAAAAGTACTACACCTATATACATAAACTCTCAGAGGGACGCAAGCTGACATCTTGGAAAAAATAATCCCTCCCACTTCAGCACATTTGTTGGATATGTAAGGCATTAATTTATTTAGTTGCCACAGTTCTCTTAAAAACAGTGATGATTTTCCTAAATGTTGATGTGGTTGTCATTCATGGACCCGCGTTTAATCAACAGAAAACGGTTACAATTTCTAAACTTGGAGCTCATCTCGCTAAAAAAAATTCAAAAGAACGGAAGTTGACAAGGTTGCATGGTAACGACGCAAGGGCAATAATCGTGGTATAGCCTTTAGAGAGAAAAGTTCGTGGAAATTATGTAACAAATCACTTATATATTAAATGATTCTTGACAATTTAGCCTGTGGAACCAAACTTTAGTCGGTATTTACCAGTTTTTACTGTCCTTTTCTTGTCGGTAAACATTTTTTCCGCGAAGCTGGGAGTCCTTTGGTGTTACCATTTGCTTTCGATTACCCTCTGAGTCTTCCGTATACAAAAGTCAACTTCCGTTCTTTTGAGGTCGAGTCAGCGAGATGAGCTCCAGGTCGAAGAAATTGTAACCGTTTTCTGTTGATTAAACGCGTGTCCACGAATGACAACCGCATCAACATTTAGGAAAATCATCACTGTAGGGAAGAGAACTGTGGCAACTAAATAAATTAATGCCTTAGAGTCCAGAAATAGGTGCTGAAGTGGGAGGGGGTATTTTTTCCAAGATGTCAGCTT
>NW_026922880.1:0-20812 GCF_032062105.1 Saccostrea cuccullata | reverse complement strand
ACAACCCCGTCTAAGGGCTCCGAACATCCACATGTAACATGTAGGGAAGATTCCATCGAACTCTAGCTTTACATTTTTTGGACCATCTTCAGAAGTAAATAACTTTTAAAAGTATGCATATTAAAGATTTTTAATCAATATAGAAAAATGTTAAAATGTTCCTCTAGTATACAGAAGGAGGGGGCTCACTTTTTCAGAGAACAATCTTTTGCTGCAGTTTTAAAAAAATATTTTGTTTTGGAAGCTCCCTCTACATCCATTGTTGCTGGAAAATACGCAGATTCAAGATTGAAAGTAATGTACCGAACAGAAAAGTGACACCAAGCCCCCCTCTACCCCCTCCCAATTTTAAAAAGTGGTGTATAGTTTTTGTTTTATGTTTGTCTGGTTTTTTTTTTCGTTTTTGCTTGTCAAATGTCCTTCTTATAATGGAAGCTACGGACTTGAAGTGGCCATGGTGTGATTCTATGCATGAGTGCTGGGTACACCGACCTGGACCCCCCCCCTTTTTTTTTCAAAAATTGCTGGATCCGCCAATGTTTAAGGATGAACTTTGTTTATTACGATAATATCTTATATATGGCACACCAATTTCACAAAAATGAGCTAAACATAGTTTCACAGTCGATAAACTAGGTTTATCGGTTGTAAACTATAGTTTACGGACTGTAAAGTATAGAACTTTAACAAGTTGAACGTTAATCTCATGGACGTAGCAATAGGGAGGCCAAGGGAGGGGGGGGGGGGGGGCTGGCCCCTACTTTTTTCCCCAACATTACTTTTATTATTAAAAATGTCAATTGAAAGGTTGGTTGCATGACCCCCCCCCCCCCCAATTCTAACCATAGTATAGTGATATAAGGGAAATGTAGTATTGTATGCCAAAGAAAAATTGAAAGTGAAAGGAAATTGGCCTTGAAAAAACTTGGACTTGAACTAACCCCCCCCCCCCCCCCCCCCCGAAATAGGATTTTCGAGTTTGGGCAACTTCCTTTTTTTTTTTGCTTGTTAACTTTTACAGGTAAAAAAAAAATTCTCTTGTTGCCCCCCCCCCCCCCCAACTCAACTTTCAAAAACGATGCTACGTGCCTGAATCTGTATTTTAAATCTGTAAACCATATATAATTAACGCGATAATCTATGTTTCAGAACCGTAAACTAAACTTAACACTGAAAACAATCATTTTGCGGTTGCAAACCATATATTATCTGATAGATACAGTTTCTCGATTTGTAAACTATGGTTTACAGCTCTTAGCTATAGTTCACGATCTGATAAATATAGTTTCACGATTTGTGAAACTATGATTACAATTCCTAACTATAGTTCACGATTGTAAATTATAGTTAACAGACGTGAATCTATATCAATACGACGCTCTGCGAGAGCTGAGAACAATTTAACAATAAATGCAAGTTCCCATCTAGGGTGTCGATATAAGGAACCCGACATAAATATAATAACCCAGATATTGGTCTTTCATATCTAAATAGGAAGTGAAGAAATATGTACTAGCAGTTATATAAACTGTCTAAATATTTACTCAGCGGCGGATCCAGGTATTTCAAAACGTGGGGGGGGGGGCGCAGTAGAAGACTTGGAAGTCTAGGGGCTGCATTAAAGCCCCCAGTGAGTCCAGGAAAAGCCCTGGTGGGTATCCAAGGGCGCAATCCAGGGGTGAAGCCACCGGAAACTGAGGAACTCTGTAACAAATTAGAGGTGTTTTCCTATTGATTTTAAGATAATACAGACAAATTTAAAAAATCAATGGGGAGGGGGCGCACGCCCGGAGCGCCGGTGCTGGATCCGCCTTTGAAATAATTACAAAATAAATATAAGGCGAGTGATTGTATTTATAAACTAGTAATACGGTTAATATCGTCGAGATACGTTCGTTCGTTTCGTGTTTGGTGTTCTCTAATATAGCATAAATAACATGTTTGGTGAAATACGAAACTGTGTACATAGCATGCGCCGATATAAAGATGGCAGGCAGAATATAAACAAGTGGCATGGCAGCGGATAATTCAAAGTATTACAGCTTATCCACACATGTAGAACTGCTAAGATAATAACAGTTAACTCAAGAAATACATGCAGATTTAAGATGAAATGTAATTAATTCAGACATGTAAAAATAAATACAAAATCTAACATTCTCGGCCAGTGCTGTCACAATGTTTTGACACATATATCATTACAAGTAAAGTCCACCCACCCAATAACTATTACACAGTACACAAGTTAAATTATAGGCATCTGACAGGTCCTTACATTTCCCCCTCCCTAGTTACTTAATTCTCCTGAATTAATAGATCTGCAAATATTCAGTACATAGATTAATAACAACACAGCAATATATAATAAAAGTTCATAATAATGTTATTTCACTATCACTCAGTCAGATGGAGAGGAATCCTAGCTTCAACGATCTTGGAGATGACCTTGTCCCACTGTTTGTCCCGTTGTGTGCAACCAGCCTCCAGAAAAGAAACCATGGCCTCATCATGTTGGGTGTGACTCTTACCCATAGCAATAGATCGCACTGCTTGGTATAGGTATACGCGGCTCTTAGATGCGGGATTAGAAGTCTTCTTCGGAGAGAGAACAGCTGTTCCTGGCAGTAGTGGCATACAGCCAGTGGAAAGAAGCTTTTTGGCTCGTCCTGCCAGTTGTCCAAGAGAAGGGTCCTCAGGGGATGGGGAGAGAGCAGGCAAAGGAACAGCAGCAGGCTCTGGAGGAATGACAACTTAAGTTTCATTGGGGCATCTTCTTTCTCTCTGGCTCCTTCAGAACTTGGGTTTGGCAGGGCTGGAGTTTCTGGTGACCACGGCACGGAATGGTGACGGCAATGAATCAATATAAGAATCAGTATACAATTACAGTGTACATGTAAATTTCTAATATAGGTTTGTTTGTTTTCTAGGTCATTATGGTATTAATGTAAAATATCAAAGTAGCACAATTGCAGCTATAGGACTTCTCAATATGGGACAAAATCTAGGAAATCACAGGTACAAATGGCAATATAGGTTTCCGCTGGTATGGAGGAATATACATGCTAAGTCTTGGGCAAAGAGTTAAGATAGGTCATCTGTATAGGACCTGGAGGGAAAATGGGCTAAAGGACTTAGTAGTATCTCTGGCAATAGTTGGTATAGTATAACCAAATTATCACTAAAGTAAGTTCAAATATATGGTACCAAGGGAGACTAAAAACAATGACAAAAGCAATAATAGTGCAGCAGCACCTCTGCTGGCAACAACATACAACTCCTACATTATCTACACACAGGCAATGGTCACATCTTGAGATGCAGGGCCCTTGCATCTAGACGTCGACCCGGTGAGGGCCATAGGCTGTACGCATCCGTCACCTCCCATCACCACTTGGGCAAGGGCCATGGAGTGCGCACCTCCGTCCCACCCAATACCCAATGGTGCGGGCCATAAGACCGTACACGCCCGTCGTTTCCCTTCACTGGCCTCCACGATTATATATACAAAAAAAAATAGTACCAAAAAAAAATCCTGTGTCATATAGTCTCTTACTGTAGTAAACAACTCTTAAGTTCTATTTCCTGTTCTGTTTTTGGTACCATTTTGGTGGGTTTCTGCCCTGGTAGGGAAATAATCGGTCAACATGGTACACTTTGCCTCCCCTGGATTCCAAATTGGTCTTAGGTCTCTACACCTCCACTGGCTCCTGGCCTACTGAATCAGCGGGCGAGAATTTCCCTGGTTTGTTTTAGTCCTGGTGTTGTTATAGGAAGGTCTCTGTGACCTCTGGTGCTGATACCTCTGTGGGCACATATTCATAAAGTGGTCTGGAGAATTGCAGATGAAACAGTTTTTGTGTTGAGGGTATCGTTGATAATTCCTCTGACTGTTATCATTGTTTTCTAAACGGTCAAGTCTAGACATAAGTTCTTGTAGTGTTGAGTTCAACTTGTCAAGTGTTGTTGATGCTTCAGATCCTAGTTCACTAGCAGGGCACTTGGGATTAGTGTCTACACTGCGTACCTTAGATTTCTGATTGTTTTCCTCTGTGTCAAGAATGGATTCATATCTCTCTATCACATCAACGGCCTCAGCAACGGTCTGACAGTCCTTGTCTATACATCTACACTTCATTTCCAGTGGAATGACCTTGTACAGCTGATTCAGGGCCAGTGCCTCGTGGGCAAGTGCATCAAGATTACGGTACGCTCTTTGTGCCAACTGGCGAATATCATCACCAAGGACACCAATAGACTCACCTGGTAACCTCTTCCTCAACTCTAGCTTGGACAGCCATGTGTTTTGATTTTTTCACTACTTCCAAACCTCTGATTTAATTTACCTCTTAGGGACTGGAAGGATTCTTTGTGTTGCAGCAGATAGACTCATGTAGTAGGTTCTAGCCTGGTCACGGAGACTGCCAGCAAGGAAGAGAAGTTTTGTTCTATCAGACCACCTACCTAATTCGGCGCAATCTTGGAAATGGGAAATATATTCGTCCCAATCCTCCTTACCATTATAAGGTTCAGGTTTCATGACGAGGGACATATCCTGCTGGGTAACGTCACCTATAGGGTTGCCAAGCTGACGTCTTGGGACAGGAGTTCTATCCAAGTCTGGTATAATTGGTGTTCGGAACATCTCAGGGGCTATATTTGGAGCTGGTGAATGATTGGGTCCCTCTAGTCGAACCTGCTTTGGAGAAGGGGGTAGGTCACCTTGACCTGCCTCACTGTGAATATTAAACTGTATTTCTGGGTCAGGAGAGGTATAAGAGCACTCTGCCATGGTCCACTTGTGTAATAATGGCTAATAAATCAAATTTTTACAAATAATTATTTTTCAGTAAATTTGTATATTTATAATATACATACACTATGTACACTATATATAATAAAAACCAACACACTGGACAGCTGGGCGGTTACTGGACATGGAATGGGTTTGTATCACTGGATGCCTTTAGGAAAATAGGCATCCCACTTCTGACACCAAAAATTGTAAGCTTCCTGGGAATGGCCAAGCTTAAGTCAGGGACGCTACAAAATAAATACTGGTAGTACTCCTGTACTAAAATCCTTGTTCCTCAGCTTATAGGGAAAACATAAGATTTATCTTGGTCTCAACAATATTTATTAATCATAAATCAGTTCTCATTTCAACAGGTACAATAATAAACTCTGGTGGCGTCTACCGTACAGGCTACTATTATAAAAAGGGGGGGGGGGTGTACAATGGCTATACTAGGATGATCCCCACAGTTAATTACAATTAAATAGGTGTCCAGTGTGTTGGGAGATAATTGTCGATCATTTTCCCACCTGAAATCAGAATGGTAATGCTATATAAGGCTACGGTGAAAATATGGGCGGATCTTGGATTTATCTCTTTGAAATGTACGCGCCTGACAACTCGGCAAATTATCTGTTTACATAATGAAATCGGCCCATATATATAACCTTCGGAAAAGGGTCACATGACTAGATTCAACCAATAAAAATGCTGAACGGCGACGTTCCACCAATCACGACAATGTACGACATCGTACAAAATGAAAATCGTGTCGTACTGTCGGTCAAAGTTGCCGTACAACTTAGATTGTAAACAAACCCTGGAATTAACATGTGAATAGACAAAATTACCAATAAACATGGATTACAAAAGATGTGTCTATAATAAGTAAGTAAACAATTTACATCAGAAATCTGTAAATTTCATGTAAATAACTTTGCTGAGTATGCAGACGATATGGCGGATGGATAAAAACATAGTGCAAATAGTAGACACATATAATCAGGAATAATAATGACTAAAACGAATAGTAGAACCCACAATAATAATTAACATAATAAATAGCAAGTAATTATGCCCGTCCCAGATAGCAAGATGTTGTTGGACCTTTGTTGGGCCAACAATGCTCCTTATGTTGGGCCACCGTTTGCATTCAACATTGGGCCATCGGTAATTTGCTCATCGGCCCTTAATCAAACCAACTTGTGGGCTTATTGTTGGGCCAATGTAACAGTTAATATTGGGCCACTGTTGGGCCAATTTATTCTTTCAATGTTGGGCAAACGTCATTTTTGTACAGTTGGGCCATTGTAAGCAATTAATGTTGGGCCAACGGTAATTTCCTCATCGGCCCTTAATCAAACCAACTTGTTGGCTTATTGTTGGGCCAATGTAACAGTTAATACTGGGCCACTGTTGGGCCAATATACTTTTTTCAATGTTGGGCAAACGTCATTTTTGTACAGTTGGACCATTGTAAGCAATTAATGTTGGGCCAACGGTAATTTGCTCATCGGCCCTTAATCAGACCAACTTGTTGGCTTATTGTTGGACCAACGAACGGATATTATTGAGCCATTGTTGGGCCACTTATTTTTTCAATATGAGGCAAACACCATTTTTGGACCAAAGTTGGTTTGTTTCTTATTGGCTCTCCATCAGGACTGGCTGGCCATTTGTCCTCAAAATGTAATAAAAAATTATATAAGGTTATCGTAGTTTTGTAGTACAGTTTAATGGTAAAAGCCCTTTAATATTAAATATGCTAGATTAATACTAGTAGTTTAATACATATTCACAATATCTCAAAGAATTACCATCAACAAGTATTGCATTGTAAGTAGCTCTACATTAATTAAAAAACTGAGGAAAAAGAAATCATATTATTAGATTAAATTATAACATACTAATATTTTATTGCTCAAAGCATGAAGAAAACATTAAAAAAAGAACAAAAAGTTGATGCTCACTTGAAGCGATACATGTAGGGTTACATGATTGTATACTCCCTTTCTGATGTAAATTTATGCACAAGTTCAGTAAATTGCAGATATCAATAAGTACCACTAAAAAATAAACAAAGACCTCCTGTTCTTAAAATAATACTAAAATGAATCCCGCAATTTTGTTTACTTACACAAAAAAATGTATCTGACATCTGCATCATGTTTGTTACCGACAAACAGACTCAGAGAAGGAGAGAACTACAGGTATGTCAGCATATAACAGGAAAAAGTTAGACACTGCCACGTTCAGTCTGATCCCTCTCCTAAGTCTCCTCTTCTCTATCCAGAATCTCCTCCTCCCCTTCTTTTCTTCTTTGTCCGTTTCTTCCTCCCCCATCCCTGTCCTTGGCATACTTTAGCCATTCTTTGATTGTGTTCTCAATATCTTTTAGATTCTCCAGGAGCACTAAAATTGTAGTATTTGATACTTTATACATTTGTTACTTTTCTCAGTAAAGAGTAAACATACGATTAAATTTATAAGTATATCACTATTTTTTAAGCTGTCAATTGAGGAATAACCGTCTTTTTTGTTTGATGGTGTGATTAAGCGATTAGCTTGCGTGATGAAGGCATTTATGCATAAAATTTCTACGCTTGATCACTATTACACCGATTTTGATTCAATGTTGCGCCATTATTCAAAGTTAAATACATGTTTAGAAAATTTGTCAGTACACTGAACACATTTTAAATGAAAGAACCCAATCTATCCTTTAGTACTGAATAAATTTTGTTTTAACTTTAAAAAGTTCAACATTTTCAACATGTTTGATCATATGTGCTCGACTTTAAGTGTATACAAGTAAAATAAGTGGTAGAAATTTATTCTACTAGACACAAATTTCAATCTAAATAAGGAGCAAATTATTTATTGTTTTAACTGTATCAAAACACATTTGTTATTTTATACTTTCATATATTTTTCTTGGATAGAAAGTTAGAAACAATAAATTTAATCACTAATAATTTATTTTGTTTTGATAAATATTAAGAATTTTAACAAGCCTTGCAAATTTATTTTAGCTAACTTGTATTTTCAAGAAGGATTAGTGGTAGATTTATTTCTGATTTTAGAGACTACCGAATTTGTTAATATACAGATTTGTAACAATTAAATGTTTATACACATTGGTCCAATGTTGGTCCAATATATCAGGCCAACATTGGGCCAATGAGCAAAATGACACTGGGTCAACGTCATTTGCCAACATCGGCCCAATGTTATTGTTGACGTTGGGCCAAGATTGGCCCAGTGTCGCATTCATTTAATTGGACAATGCTGTCGCAACGTTGGGCCAACACCTGTAGAAATAACATTCTACATTGGGCAAACGTCGGCACAACATATCGGGCCAACATTGGGCCGATAAGCAAACTTACATTGGGCCAATGTCATTTGCCAACATTGGCCCAATGTAACCGGTAACATTGGCCAAACGTTGGCCCAATGTTAGCATGCTATCTGGGACAGTGTTGTCTCAACAGCACCTGGCTTCTGCACTGATTTACACAGATTTGTAAAAGATATCGTTTAAACTATAAACAATAATTAAGCTGTGTCGAAGCAAACATATTATAAATACTTACAAAGTGGATGCAGATATGCAAGGCATCAGTCTCATTACGCTCGTGTCAGATTAAAAATGGCGCGGATATTACAAGTAGCCCGGATGTTGTCTACCCATGATACTCAACCAGATTCATGGTATATTGGGCCAACTTCGGACCGATGCCAATCCTCCAACAAATATTTTATCTCATGATAATAGTTTTAGTCCCAACGTAAAGCTCAGCAGCTAATTATAAAATTGACACCATCATTTAGTTGGCAGTATAATAATTGGACCAACGTTGGCCCAATATAAATATCCCATCTTTGAAACACCTGAACAAAATAACACTCTTGCTAACATCGGGCCAACGTTGGGTCAACATTCCCTTACCAACTTCATAAGACATTTCTTTAAAGGTGTATTACAAACATTGGGCCAACGTTGGGCCAACATACCACTACCAACTTGATTTGACACGTTCTTTACGGGTGTATTACAAACATTGGGCCAACGTTGGGCCAACATACCACTACCAACTTGATTTGACACATTCTTTTCGGGTGTATTACAAACATTGGGCCAACGTTGGGCCAACATACTACTACCAACTTGATTTGACACATTCTTTACGGGTGTACTCCAAACATCGGGCCAACGTTGGTCCAATATACAACTACCAATTTGAAAAGACACTTTCTTTAAGGTTGTATTATATACATTGGGCCAACGTTGGGCCAACATCAGCACCCTTCCTTCCTTGGAAAGTAAAGTGAATGGAAATTGCTTATGTTGGACCAACGTTGGGCCAACAAAGGAATTATGTCATGGTCGAGAAGGTTGACATGGTAACATGGGTTTAACGTTGGCCCAACGTTGTTCCCCAACGCCAACCTTACAACCTTTTACCAGTGTTGGCCCAACATAGTCATGCTATCTGGGGTAATATAGCATAAATAACATGTTTGGTAAAATACGAAACTGTGTACATAGCATGCGCCGATATAAAGATGGCAGGCAGAATGTAAACAAGTGGCATGGCAGCGGATAATTCAAAGTATTACAGCTTATCCACAAATGTAGAACTGCTAAGATAATAACAGTTAACTCAAGAAATACATGCAGATTTAAGATGAAAGGTAATTAATTCATGACATGTAAAAATAAATACAAAATCTAACATTCTCGGCCAGTGCTGTCACAACGTTTTGACACATATATCATTACAAGTAAAGTCCACCCACCCAATAACTATTACACAGTACACAAGTTAAATTATAGACATCTGACAGGTCCTTACAATGTGTTACTATTGGCAGAAATGGAAAAATACGCTTAAACATTATTCTTATACACTTTAGCTAAGGCTTTTTCATACTCGTTAGTCACATTCTGTAAATAACAAATAAAAGCCGTTAAAGTCTGCAATTGTTCGTCCAAAATGTGAGAAAAAAAGTACAAAAAACTACATTTTTCCGATAGTTTACAGTACGTCTATTTTTAAACGCATGTTACTATAAATAGAAATGGAAACCTCTGCTTCTCATTCTATATTTGATATAAGGCTTTCTTTTACTTGTTGGTCACCATATGCCAATAGCAGTTAAAAACAGATAGTCAGCAATTATTCATCCAAATTTTAGAAAAAAAGTACAAAAAATGACATTTTCCCGATATTTTGCATTACGTCTATTTTTAAACATGTGTTACTATAAATAGAAATGGAAACCTCTGCTTCTCATTCTGTATTTTATATATACTCTTTCCTTTATTTGTTGGTCACTATATGCCAATAGCAGTTAAAAACATATAGTCTGCAATTGTTCATCCAAAATGTGAAAAAAAGTACAGAAAAACATTTTCCCGATATTTTGCATTACGTCTATTTTTAAACACGTGTTACTATAAATAGAAATAGAAACCTCTGCTTATCATGCTGCATTCTATTAAATGTTCTTTTGTTTTTGTCAGTCACATTATGTCAGTTACAGTTAATGACGGTAAGTCGGTAAATTGCCCTTCTCTAATTTGAGAATTAGTGGAAAATCAACATTAAACAGTTAATTTCATATGTGTCTATTTTTAGACATTTGTACTATTCATAGACATGAGAGCCTGTCCTCAATTATTTGTTAGATATTATACTTTTCCTTGTTCTTATTGATGACATATATGAGAGATCCGTATTTTTATTATTTAAGATTCAGTGGAGCATCAAAATGATGGAAAATTGACATTTTTCAGCATTTTATGAGACATGTCTATATTTAGGCATTTGAAGCTATAAATAGAAAACAGAAATCCCTGAAAATAATAGGCATTGTAGTTATCGGTGTCCAGTCTCTGACATTAGCAATTTTTACTTTTACAGTATATTTCATAATTACCTAGCAATGGGATCTTAAACTCTGCCCAAATTTCATTTTTTGGATTTTTCTTAAATATGTCTATTTTTAGATATATGTTACTAAAAATAGCATTGAGATCCCACTCCAATTTTTTCATGTGGGGACACTACTAATACTGACGTTTGACGACACGCATATGATCTGAAAAAATTCCGTAGACTTTTTTTTTATTTAACCTTAAATTTCTCAAAAAAAGCCAAATTGTCCATTTTTTCATATTTCCAAAACTATGCCATTTTGCAGGACCATTTTCTAAGAATGGGGTTAATTCTGGAATACTGTAAAACGAGAAAATTTGGCGCATACATATTTTAGCGCAAACGCAAGTGGGAATGCATTGGCGCAAATAAATTTTAGCGCTTTCACTTATCAGTAAAATATATGTGATATTTTGGTTTTTTTTATCCACACCTGTATTTGACTTTTATTAGTACTCCCGTACATGTATATCAGTAAACTTTTGTTAACTTTACCGCGTACGTGTTGTTACAATGTATCACATAGACGCGGTACAATGTTAAAATTTGATTTCTATTTTCAATTTAAAGAAATGGAGTATAATCTCATTTAAATCATATAAAAACATTGCATGCATCGACAGAAAATTACTTAGATAAAACGGTAATCCTAATCAGGTATTGTCTGCAAGCTCAATCGCCATGCTTGATTGCATTGTTTTCCTCGAGGCGATAGATGATTGACACGCCGAGAAGCCAAACTTTGAGGGTGCTAATGATAATGATCGGCTAACAACTACCGGGGTAACAATAATTTAATTAAATTATAATTTGGCAGAACTTTCTGTCCTCCGAACATGTGCAGTGCTTGTGTGTATATAAAATTCGACATTACGTAATCGCGCGTTCCGGTTTACATGTACTTATGTAAAAGCTTTGAAAACACAAACACACAAAATTATATTTAGAAATCCCTTAGCGCACAATAAATTTTAGCGCTCAGGGGCTCATGCGCCAAAGACGCTAAAATTAGTTGTGCGCCAAATATTCTCGTTTTACAGTAACTGATTATATGCCCTGTTTCCCTTAACGAAATATGTTTTCTTATGATACAAAGATTTATATTAGATTTCACTACACAAAGAAAAAATGCATTTATATTTCCTCAATTTTCATGTTTTTGTTTGGTCAAAAATGGCCGAAAATGGCCAAATTCAATGGATCCGTCTCGATGGCAACCGGGTGCACGTGGGAAACTTCTAACACCATATTTGCTGGTTTTGTACCAAGGTGCACCTGTGATGCAAATTTCATGAAAATCGGAGATATGTAGTTTCCAAGCCCTATAGTAAAATTTTTGGTGCTTACAGAGAATAGTTTCATACCAGATACCTTACTGAATTTTTCTATAACCTCTAAAGAATGATTAAGGGACTTCTTATCTTTTAAGGGAAGTGTACAGTCATTTGCATGTTGTATTATCTTTATAATATCAGTCATTCCGGGTTTTTTCAAAGCCCTTTATGTTAGGATTTGATCTAATAGCAATGGCTAATACTTCTATTACAAATAGGAATAAAATAGCAGAAATAGGACATCCTTGTCTTATACCTCTATGCATATCACATGTTTTAGACATCCACCCATTATTTTTAATTCTTAATATAGGATTATCATATAAAATGGTGATCAATTTCAAGAACTTTTCTCCAAAATTATATTTTTAAGAACTTTCAACATAAAATTCCATTCTACAGAGTCAAAAGCCTTTTCTAAATCAAGGAATAACAATATTATGTTAATTTTAAAACAACGTTTGGTAGGGAAAACTATGTTGCACTTGATATGCCTAAATATTTACGTTCAATTTTAGCACAATTTAGATGTGGCATTTTACCTTTACGAATAGAAACCGGTAGATACCACGGTGAATCTGTTGAGGATCGAATTTGCACACTTTGCTTTAGAAATAATGTAGAAGACGAAATTCATTTTTTACTGCATTGTCCTTTATACTCTGAATATCGATCAAAACTTTTTGAAAACACTGGCATTAATCAAATGGGGTGGTCAGATATGGATTTACTATGTGTACTTATTTCAAATTATCTTAGACAGGTTGCAAAGTACTTGTATTTTTCATTTATGCGAAGACAGTCCTTCATGTTCAGAAAATAATAATATATTTCAATTTCATTTTCATCTACCAATAATCCTTATAACAGACACTACCAATCTTACCATACAAAATGTATAAATATATATTTATCACAATTATGTTTATTTTTCATGCACTTTTTTGTTTTTCTCTTACTTACTAAAGAACAGTAGGCCTATTTGAAGCACATGAATCACGGACCTTCATAATATCAGAGGTTGGATCGTGTGGCATGGAGGGGTGAGCATCTCCAGCCCACCGGGCACTTCTGCCGTGGTGAGTAATTTACCGCAATCTATTAGATTTGGTGATTAAGGGTCTTGCCTTCAAAATCGACAGTAGCCAAAGCATTCGTGACTGGAAGCCTGTCTCAGATTCTGGATACCCACACAAATCGAAGAGGCAAACAAAGGTAAAGATTCTTAAAAGAAATGAAAATCACGGTTCTCTCAGATAAAATAGTAAATTCCAAGCTCTCGTGTCAAGGTAGGCGGTGCACGATAAAGAAATCTCACTGCTCAATGGCCTGAGTGTCGTATATTTGAAGCCTTTCATTGGTATATGACGACGTCTCTATTAGTGAGAAGTTTTTGACTGGACGTTAAACAACAAAACATCAATCTATTTCAATATCTTTATCTTTGACTGACTTGATTTTGCTGATTTTAGACTTCTAAATTCAGAAGTTATATTTATCAGATCAATATTTATATGCTGTTGTATTTAAAGACGATTTTGTCACCCACTAACACGTGAAAGTGTTCATTCGCCAGTTTGTCTGTCTTTCTTTGTAGCTGTCTGTCAGACTTTCCTTTCGGCATGATATTCGAGAAGCCTTTGAGCTTTTAAAATTTTACATTACAACTCCTTGTGACCTAAAGAAGGACTCTATTGACTTAAAGGTTAGAAGATAAAAGTTCAAATCATTAATATTTGTACATTCTGTTCATGTGAAAAACTTTCCCTTTCTATCTATTCTCAAAAAACATCTAAGATTATGCAATTAAATTTAATACCAGAACTTCCTATGGCCACACCCTCATCTAAATAAAGCCCCCCCCCCCGAAAAAAAACTCACACAACATAAACATTATTAAATTGAAAATTAGATCTTAAGGACCTGAAATATCTCAAAACTTTGTTTCAGACTAAATGTTTTATATTTTTAAACGTAAACATATTTAATCAATTTAATTCACCTGTTTTCGTTGAATATATCGTCATGTGTTGTCTTCAAATATTTTTGACACAGTTTCAGACAATTGTAAATATGTTACAATCAATATTTATAATGAAACATATGGAGATATGGAACAATACTTAAGATTTAAACTCCATAAAACAATGCAAAGCAGGAGCAGAGCAAATACAGACTACCAAAACAGCACAGGTGAATGGGGTCAGGTGCCATGGAGGAGTGAGCATTCCCTGTCGACCGGTCTCACCCGCCGTGTGCTCCTTGTTATGATTGGGAAATAGCGGAAAAATCCATAGTAAATTCAGTTTATAAACAATGGACTACCAATAAGATGAAAAACATCAGTACGAATTTGACTCAATAATAAATTGTATTTGCTGACAAGGTCATTGTATCGACCATAGAACTAACAAAATGATGACTTTAAACGATACTGCTGATATTCTTATTTATCAACGTAAAATTGTTTGTCAAGAATTTACCTCGTTTTAAAAATTGTTCAAACGTAGAGCATGCTCTTGCGTATCGAATCAATTGATATATATATATAAACTCCATATGCAGTTGTTGAAGGTATATTACTGCATAAGTAAGGAAACTTGACAAAAGAAAAGTTAAAGTCATCGCGTTTATCATAGAGCTTGGTTGTAAGATTAACATTATTGTCTTTTTCAAGTAAAATATCCAAATATAAAACAGATGTATCAGACTCTGTGGTATCTCAATAGTTTTTTTATTTACATACGAAATATGGAATTAGATATCTTCTTTTTATAATTCCATCGTAGAAATACTTTAAATTTTTTTAAAATTTTAATTTGATCAAACTTAGTATCTTTGATTGATGTATAAACAATCACTACTTTGTATATATTGGACACGTAATTACAGGTGACGTAAAAATAAATTAATAATGAGGACCTCATATCACTTATTTTAAAAGGACCTAAATATAGGGAACCCCGATCCTTCAACTGGCGTCGGAATTCATAAATATTATGGATTCTGTTGAAAGTTACGCCAGACGATGGACCAGATTTGAAAAAAGACGTTGACACCTTGTCAGAATGGATTAAACGTATCAGATCCAGTTAAAGGCACGTATTAAAAGATTGAGGCGCAATATGAAAACAATATATCCTTCTGTATTCAATAATCCAGAAGTGAAAAAAGAATTAGATAGATTAATTGATCAGTAAGTTCTGGTCCCTGCCGACAAAGCAGGTAACAACATTGTCTTCGTTTGTAATGCTCATTTTATAAATTGTATTTTACAAAACTTGGATTTAATTCTACAAATGGTTATCTTACTTATACTCAAACTTCCCTTTCTAAGGAAGAAATTCTTCAAAATCATATGTCAGTTTTAAATATTTTAATATTCCACAGATCTAGAGCCAAAATGAACTACCCTTTATATACAGTATTGGATCCCAAAACTTCATAGATATCCTTACAAACAAAGATACATGTACATTGCTTGTTCCAGTAAATGTTCAACCAAGCCTCTTTCGTTACTCCTCACTAAGATATTGACAGAAGTGAAAGATAAACTTTAAGAGTACTGTGCAACAATATATTCAAGAAGTGATGTGAATCATATACTCAAAAATTCCAAAGGTCTTTTAAACAATTTGATCACAAGAATTTACCAAAATCTACAGCTTAAAAACGTACGACTTTTTAACTTTATATAAAATCATTCCCCACGATGAATTTATAGCCCAGGCTTTATGGATATCATTGACAGCTGCTTTTTCAATAAAAATGGAACTCGTAAATTTACTTGCTTGGTCATTTGCAAATTTTTTTGTTAAAAACACATTCTGATTGCACACACAAGTACTCTGAAGTTGACATCGAGATGCTTGAGTTTCTGATTGACGATATCTATGAAGTTTTTGGAGACCAGGTATTCCAACAATCTATTGGAATTCCCATTGGTACCAATTGCGCTCCGTTATTAGTAGACCTATTTTTAAATTCATATGAAGCAAAATTTGTGCAAAAATTATGCGTGAAAAGAAGAACACTTGCTGTGGCCTTCAACTTGACTTAGTAGATCGACGATGTATTGTCAATTAACAATGGTCATTTCCATTCCTACGTCGATATTCTGTATCCTGGTGAGCTTGAGATAAAAGATATAAAAGATATCACAGAGTCTGACACATCTGTTTCATACTTATATGTTTATATGTTATTGGTAATCTAACAACCAAGCTCTTTGATAAACGTGATGACTAACGTTCCTATCGTCAACTTTCCTTACTTATGCAGCAATATAGTATTATCACCTGCATATGGAGTTTATATATTTTAAGTTGATTCTATACGCAAGAGCATGCTCTATGTATGAACAATTTCTAAAACGAGGAAAAATATTGACAAACAAGTTGATGAAAAAAGAATATCAACAGTCTTCTTTAAAAGTCATCATTTCGTAAGTTCTTTGGTCGATACAATGACCTCGATAGCAAATACAATTTATGATTGAGTAATATACTGATTGACGTTTTTCATACTAATTGTTTGTTCATTATTTATACACTGAATGGACGACGGATTTTTCCTCTGTTTTCAGATGATGCCAAGGAGCACACGGCCGGCGTGACCGGTCGGCAGGGGATGCTCACTCCTACATGGCACTTGATCCCACCTCTGATGTTCGGAGTTCCGTGTTTGCTCTGCTCCTATTTTGTATTGTTTTATGGACTTTGATATTGAATACTGTTCGATATCTCCTAATTTTTCTAGTATATTATAGCTAAATATTTACAATTTTACTAAAGTTTCCAGTATGTATCTTTTAAAAATGCAGAGGACCCATTTTTTGGTTTACGATACCAATTGAAAATTTTAATGTATTTTTTTTTCATATTTTATGTGTCCGGACCCCTCATCTCACTCATCTCATTAGGTCCGCGCATGGGCAGCGATGGCCTATCATTGGTAGAAAAGATACCACTAGAATTACGACAATTATAAGTATATTATGCTGACTTTAATGTAGATTGTTGAAAGTCAAGGTATATTGAATACTCTTAAAATATCAGCTTGATAAGAGAACAAATAAATAGAAAAAATACTAATTTAAACATTTTTCAAAATAAAAAAAAATATTAATCCATTAATGATTGATTGATTGATTGATTGATTGATTGTATACTGTTTAACGTCCCTCTCCAGAATATTTCACTGATATGGAGACGTCACCATTGCCGGTGAAGGGCTGCAAATTTAGGCCTATGCTCGGCACTTACGGCCTTTGAGTAGGGAGGGATCTTTATCGTGCCACACCTGCTGTGACACGGGGCCTCGGTTTATACGGTCTCATCCGAAGGACCGTCCCATTTTGTCGCCTTTTACGTAAATCCCTTAATGATGTGACAATATGAATACACACAAAAATTTTATTTTATCAAAATTGAAAATGCAGTAGGGACAGCATTATTGACATTGTTCGGTACTTATAGAGGCCTGATATTAAGCACCAAAAGGAATTGGCAAATACTTATATGTTACACAAGCATCTAATACACTTACAAGTTTTTTTTTTGGACAATCATCCAATCAAATGCAGCCTTTATATCTATATCGAGACTTCTATCCACTCCTTCTTGTTCTATTAATATACGATGACTTTCAAATTTGAAATAGTATTCCTCTGACAAGGAAGAGGCTTTTTCCTACTTTGATTGACGCGTATATTTTCCATAAAATTTAAAAATAAGATGAAGTTTGTTTATTACTGTCCACTTTTAAAAGATGACATTTGATTTTTTTTTTCCTTTAAATCCAGACACGAGGATGAAAATTCCGGTTCTCTTTTTATGTAAGTATGATTATTATTATTATTAAGGTCTTCCGTCTTCACGGAAGACCTTATATTGTTTCTTATTATCATTATTATTATTATTATTAGGGTCTTTCGTCTTCAGCGGAAGACCCTTCTATTATTCTATTGTTTCTTTTTCACTTTTATTATTCTTTTTTCTTTTCTTTACAAATTTTGTGCAGAGAATTTCTCGGAGATGGCTCGTTCGATTTTTTTCAAATTTTTAGGGTTGATGCATCTTTATCTGAAGTTAATTCCGGCATTTTCGTTTTTGATGAATCACTTCCGGTAAGAAGTTATCGCCCTTTTATCTAATTTTTAGTGACCATTTTGTCGACACAAAAACTGAAAAACCACAAAAGCTAGAATGCTGAAATTTTTAGTGTTAGTAGAGGACATGTTGTAGTTGTGCACCTGGGTTTTCAATTTTTCCGAAAGTGCCTAGTATGGAAGCTCGGTAGGGGTCAAAATTTAGGACACAAATCATGAATGAATTTTCGAGACCTTTTGTATCATATCTTCTAAAATATAAATATTTTGTGAAAACATATTGAACAATATTTGCACATAACACTAAAGTCTTTGATATAATATCATGAAAAAAGTGCTGACTCATCATATAAAGGTCTGAGAGGGGCCAAAAGTCTTTATTTAATAACTTTTCAACAGTCAATATTTTGTTATACATTACTGAAGAAAAATCGTTTACTCAACACTCTACAACTACATTTTATAATTTTTATGTGATATGATACATAAATAGGGGCCACAAAGGGCCAGAATGTTAAATCTTTGACGCTTTATATCTCGAAAGTGAGAAATATTTTGACAAGTAATATTGAACAGAAGATTTTTAAAATCATGTTCTAAACAATATGCAACCTTTCATTTTTTCCTAAAAGTCCCCATTAGGGAGTTGAAGGGTTGGCCCCTAAATATTTCTTTTGCAAATAACTCGAAAACGAAAAAGAATGTCTGAATAGTCGTGAACAAAAAGTGTTCAAAATCTTAAGAGTTTCAAGATGAAATCAAGAAAAGGGGCTGGGCACTCAAATTAGGGGCCAAAAGGGGCTTAAAGTCTTTTTTTATAACTCTTTAACAGTCAATATTTTTTTATACATTACTGAAGCAAAAATGTTTATCTCAACAATCTACCACTGTATATTATGATTTTAATGTCGTATGATACATAAATAGGGGCCAAAAGGGGCCAGAATGCTAAATCTTTGACGCTTTATATCTTGAAAGTGAGAAATATTTTGACAAGTAATATTGAACAAAAGATGTTCAAAATCATGTTCTGAACAATATGCAACCTTTCATTTTTCGCTAAAAGTCCCCATTAGGGAGTTGAAGGGTTGGCCCATAAGTATTTCTTTTGCAAATAACTCGAAAACGAAAAAGAATCTCTGAATAGTTATTGAACAAAAAGTGTTTAAAATCCTAAGAGCTTCAAGATGAAATCAAGAAAAAGGGGCTGGGCACTCAAATTAGGAGCCAAAAGGGGCTTAAAGTCTTTTTTGATAACTCTTTAATAATCAATATTTTGTTATACATTACTGAAGCAAAAATGTTAATCCCAACAATCTACAACTACATATTTTAATTTTTACGTCGTATGGTACATAATTAGGGACCAAAAGGGGCCAAAATACTAAATCTTTGATGCTTTATATCTCGAAAATGAGAAATATTTTGATAAGTAATATTGAACAAAAGATTTTCAAAATAATGTTCTGAACAATATGCAAGCTTTTTTCACTAAACGTCCCATTAAGGAGTTAGGTGGGTTAGCCCCTAAATGTTTCTTTTGCAAATAAACCGAAAACGAAAAAGAATCTCTGAATAGTTGTTGAACAAAAAGTGTTCAAAATCATAAGAGCTTTAAGATGAAATTAAGAAAAAGGGGCTGGGCACTCAAATTAGGGGCCCAGAGGGGCCAAAAGTCTTTAATTGCTAACTCTTTAGTTGTTAATATTTTGTATCACATTACTGAAGCAAAGATGTTTATCTCAACAATCTACAACTATATATTATGATTTTTATGTCGTATGGTACATAATTAGGGGCCACGAGGGGCCAGAATGATAAATCTTTGAAGCTTAATATCTCCATAGTGGAAACAATTTTGATAAGTAATACTGACCAAAAGATGTTCAAAATCATGTTCTGAACAATATGTAACCTTTCATTTTTCGCTAAACATCCCCATTAAGGAGTTAAAGGGCTGACCCCTTAAAATTTCTTTTGCAAATAACTCAAAAAGAAAACAGAATCTCTGAATAGTTGTTGAACAAAAAGTGTTGAGAATCATAAGAGGTTTAAATTAAAATCTAGAAAAAGGGGCTGAGCACTCAAATTAAGGGCCGAGAGGGGCCAAAAGTCTTTAATCGATACCTCTTTAGCAAGCAATATTTTGATATACATTACTGAAGCAAAAATGTTTACCTCAACAATATACAACTAAATATTCGATTTTCATGTCATATGGTGCATAATTAGGGGCATAAGGGACCAAAATGCTAAATATTTTATGCTTTATACATGTATCTCAAAATGGGGAAATATTTTGATAAGTAATATTGAACAAACGATGTTCAAAATCATGAACAATATGCAACCTTTCATTTTTCGCTAAACGTCCCAATCATGGAGTTAAAGGGCTGGCCCGTAAATATTTTTTTTGCAAACAACACGAAAACGACTGCATAGTTGTTGAACAAAAAGTGTTGAAAATCATGAGAGGTTTAAAGAAAAATCTAGAAAAAGGGGCTGAGCACTCAAATTAAGGACCGAGAGGGACCAAAAGTCTTTAATCGATACCTCTTTAGCAAGCAGTATTTTTATATACATTACTGAAGCAAAAATATCTATCTCAACAATTTGCAGCTATATATTATGA